>NC_137916.1:12768955-12823955 GCF_963457725.1 Sprattus sprattus | reverse complement strand
CATGACACAGAAAGAAATTACCCAGGGATAGGAGAGGGAGAGCTAAAGTCTCTGTTCCTGTTTGTGTTTTTAGTCCTTATAGGATCAACTGTATCAAAACATCCCCAGGCCTCATCTGCGCTCGGCTCAACATCCCCTTTGTTTGTTGTTTACAGACTTCTTTGTTTGCGGGAAGGGACAGAGAGAAAGAGTGAGCGAAAGAGAGAGAGAAAGAGTGAGAGAGAGAGAGCGGGAAAGAGAGAGAGCGGGTAAGAGAGAGCGAGAAGACGAGCCAAAGCAGGGGTACTTTGTGGTGAGAACCAAGTGAGGGGGATCAGAAGGCAGGACAAACATGAATTGCACACATATCTGGAACCAGCTGGCTCAGTCAGAGAATGGAAACAGTCCTCAAGGGAGTCTGCAGTCTGACAGTGCAAGTGTGTGCGCGGCTTCAGAAGAGACTGTCTTGGTGAGGCCGCATTTTTAAGCAATTACAGGATAACCGCTGCAGCCTTAGATGTGGTGCAGGGACAGGAAGTTGGTGTGGTGTGTGAGTCCTGATTGGGATGCTCAGTCATGCATACTGTACCTGCAGGTTATAGGAGAATTGTGTGGGGACTTCCACCGATGCTAAAACATCACTCTTCCACAACCACAGCAATTCTTTCAAATGCGTGACATTAGTTACTTGCACTACAACACAGGAATGTATGATGGTAAAGGAGTTATTGACTCTCTGGGCCTTGGTTTGTGCACGCTAACAGTAGTCAGAACACTTCACTCTCATCCACCATGCCTATAGTGCAACACAATGCAACCGCACGGGGAAGTGGAGGTTCCACCCACGGGATCAAGGGCAGAGCAAAGCTCTCGCCGTCTTGAAGAGCCAGAGTGACAGACGCACGCATAGAAAAACCATGGTAACACATGGAATTCTGCAGGGAGCCTGTGATGAATCAAGGACTCTGCATTCACGGCCATTTGACAGGGGAACATTAGAACGAGGGGGCAGGGGGAGGGGGGGAGACAGGAGGGCCGAGGCACACACTGAAATAAATGAGAGCTCATTAAGATCAGTGCGGAAAAGAATGAAAAAGCCATTTTGCATGGAGAATGGGGCCTGTGTGGGTTCACTCTGAAATGGCTGATAAAAATTAGTTAGTCCCAGTTCCTGCGAGCTGCAAGGCAGCAGAACGTGTGAAAAAGAATGAAGAAGGAAGGAGGAAGAGCGAAACTCACATGAAAAACCATGGCGGCTATTTCTAGCAACGCGCTCACTTCACACTTTCCAGAACGCATCTGGTGCTGATTTAACCCATGCTCTGCCACTTCAGAAATTTTAGTACTGAAATGGGAGGCTGCAGATGGTCATCACATTTACCCATTCTCACACTCTTTCTACTCGGATGTGTGCTGACTGAATGGAAGCGGTGTGGCACAATGGGCCCCCAAACCAGCAGGCTACTGACGGTATATCCAAATCCTCAAAAGCCAGTAGGGTTCCTGTTAGACGACTAAAAACAGCAGAGCAACAGTAAAGTAAGGATGGTGTTTAGCTCTGTCCTTGGATGTGCCACACAGCCCAAGGTCTGAGACTGTCTGCATTTTGGGATGTGAAATCTGGAATAGTCGTGAAAGGATGCACCACAAGCCGTTGTAAAAGATAAACAGAGTCCCGCAGAAAGTCCCGCTGTTCTGGAAAATAATTCCTGGCACAGAGGCTGCCTCCATTCCTGTCTAATCCCTGAGCACAAATTTAACAAACCAATTAATTGCAAAATCAGATTAAATCCCTGAAAGCTGGAGAGTGATTTGTGTGTTTAGTGTTCCAGTAGGGTCCGTTTAGAAATAAACTATCAACCCAGCTCATTGAAGATTTCAATTTCAGTGTGATATCTCTGTTTAAGCGCTTTGGAGGACATCAAATCACTCAAAGCCCCGTCTAACCCCATAAAAAGCTTAGCTCCACAGGCATAAAAAAAATGAAATCAAAAGATATCAGAGAATTATTTCTGCGGTGGTCCTTGTGTCAGAAGCGGCCAGTGGTACAGTTTCCAGAGATGAGCTTTAAAGATAAACCAGAACATATCCACCCTCCTCTTATCTCAGAGAGCCATACTACTACAGTCAGTGCTGCTAGGAAGGGACCTGAGCCATTGGGAAGGACTAAAAACCTTTACAGCCGGGGGTGGGGTTGGGGGAAAGGGGGGGGTCAAGACCTCCACATGTCATTTGAACAAGGTGAAGGTTACAGACAGTGTGGGCGACACAGACAGGTCATACTGTAATCTTGTGGGCAGGAGAGGGAGTGGGTGCAAGAACTCCTCCCCCCACTCCAAGCACAAGGGTGATATTGGTTAATGGATGGGGGGGTGGGCTGGGGCTTACAATTGACTAAAGGGGAAAGAGGATAAGGGTGTTGGGTCTGGGAGCTGCATGAAGTGTCTGAGAGGGGAAGGGGTGAGCAGGGGACTCTTGACCCTCAGCCAATGTCACTTAGCCTGATATGGACTCCTCTGGAATGTCCGCTCAGAGACGCTTCAAGAGCACAGCTGTCGCTGAAGGTTATCAGTGGAGATTAAAAGGTGGGGCCTATTATATACACATAACATATCTGCAACATTTAATTTAAAAGACCTTTTAAACTCAGTTGACCCGTAAAAGTGAGCGTACAAGGTACTTCACATTCATTCAGTTTATGAAAAACTGTTACACAAACAACAAGAACAAATGAAAGACAGTCACAGAGAACGTCATTGGGAGACGGTGTTGTCCAACATGGTCCTATTACCCACAGAGAGGGCATTGCAGACAGTGGCATTTGAGGTCATATGGACAGTGCAAGCGGTTTTCGACGTGAACCCCATATCATGACATGTTTTATGGGGAAATGACTGGCCCCCCTGACTGGCGTTCATTTGAGTCTCTCTCCTCTCTGTGAGTAATCCAGATGTGGGCCCCTGTCTCACCCCTGATGGTAAACGGCTCTGCCTTACAACTGGCTTTACGCTCATTTAGGGGAATCTGTTTTTCATATGTAAATAGAGTATCTGTGAATGGCTTATTTAATCAGAGAGTTGGGAACTCGCCAAAAAAGGAGTCCATCAGAACCGCTCTCGAAACCCGGATTAGGAGGCCTGCTGACAACCATATGTAAAGTTCACTAATCTTATTTGGCAAAGCCCAGAGCGCACAGCCCTGGCATGGCTCACATGAAGAGAGGCAGCTGCTTTAGATAGGGTGCCACTGGACTTAACCGTGTTGGGGCTAAAAACGAACAAAAGGGATTCATCTTACGAACCGCTACTTATTTTTGGCCATTCCGTGTGTGTGTGTGTGTGTGTGTGTGTGAGAAAGTGTGAGGGAGAGAGAGCAGATGTCTCTGTACGCTGCAACAGTTATTTCTACATTATAATCATACAGCACGTCTGTTTCCCCAATGTTCCACTAATGGCCCAAATGACAAATGCGCTATTACGTAAATATAGAGCTAGGTGATCCACGGAGGCACATGGATCCACAGAGATGTGATATATTAGCTGCAACGGTGGGGTCATTTCAAGGCTTGCATAAAGCAGACCTATTCGGAGTTATGGAGGGACATGCCGGAAATTTGAGCATGTCATGAATTCCCATGGCGAAATCTTAGGACAAACTATGCACCTCCCTCGCCTGGGTTTGAGCCATATGGTTTTACTCCTCCAAAGCAGTCGAGACGACTGCCTGTCCTTGACTAACAAAAAAAAAAAAAACTTTTTTACTCTCAGAACTGGAAAACGATGAGGCATGACATTTTGCAGTCTAGTGGGACAGAAACAACTACTACTGCTGCTGCTTTCTATTTCAATCTCATCCTAGCCGTCTCTTCTCCACTGCGCCCGCACTCCTGCACAAGTGAGCCATCATCTCCAGTCTGCTGCTTACAGACAGCGCTTAGAGAGCCGTGTGCCTGCTGGAGCCGGGATTACAGCCGCAGATTAGTCATGTCAGCACATATGAGACAACACCCTCCCTCGGCTCAGATTAACGCTTGCCTGGCCTCACGGACTGGGATTACCATGTGGTATGGGGACAAATGCAATACAGAATGGCTTGTTACCTTACAGGCTGTTTAAATGATATGGGTTTTAGTAGTAGTAGTAGTATTAGTAGTGGTTCACAAATTAGATGCTTTACATTCATAAGACACATCAGTGTGCAAATGTAATTTACATCGTTATGAATGTTATACATGTGAAACATTATATTTTAGCATGACCTCATGTACTTGAAAGAAGGCCATATATTTAGAGAAAAGCCTGACTGCTTACACAAGACAGATTTTGACAAAATATTCAAAGCAAAAACAAGGAATATGAGTTATGCTACAAATACATTGCAAATGGTCTCTGAGAAATGCAATCCATGGATTTAACAGACTTAACATATTTAACTTCAGAGACTATTTCACACATGTTTCGAATGAGCATTAACCTCACTGAACTGGATTTTAACACACTCAACACAATCTTTCCTTGCTCTCTTTCTCCTTCTCTCTATCTCTCTCTCTCCCTCTCTCGCTCTCTCTCTCTCTCTCTCTCTCTCTCTCTCTCTCTCTCTCTCTCTCTCTCTCTCTCTCTTCCTTCATAACAGGTGGCAGGCTATGTGATGGCCCTGTAATCTGCCTGGCTTAGGACACATGGTCACTTGGGAGTTTACTTTCTTAAAGTGGCTTACAGGATCCCTTCAATTGGTAAATCAGTAACTCCATTAGTTCTCTATCAATTGGGAATGAGTGAGTGGTGTCAGAGGACAAAAACGAATGCTTGTAGCTCACCAATGATGCGAACACCACAACAGCCGGATGTCTAACCACAACCTTCTGCCAAATGTGAATAAAGCCATGTATTTATTTAGGAGGTTATGTGGGGGAACCTTGAAGACTTGGAAGAGCAGGCTTGTTCTGCGATGTTCCAGACCGCCAGGTGTGTGTTCCGTGCTCTCCAAAGCCCTTCACACAACAGCAGCCTTGCACACAACAGCCTGAGGGTATCTGGGCAAACAACAGTCTCCCAGCTGGGAGCGTCACAATTAGAGCTTCCCTTCAACTCTGCCAGTAATTGCTAAGGGGGTGCTTCCTGCACTAGCTGGCTGTGGGCCTGTAACCTGCGAGATGGGAGGGGAGGGTGTGTGGTCGGGTTATGGTGACAAGATGAAGAGAGAGAGAGAGAAGAAAAGAGAAAGAGAATGAGGGTGCGAGAGAGAGATTAAAAGAAGGAGAGAGAAAGCTAAGGTTATTACCTTCAGATAGATGAAGGGGGGAGAGTGGCAATTTGTGAGCAGTAAAAATAAATAAATGAATTTGAATGACTGATGGATGGATGTGATCATTTCAGAGAAGAGTTGCCACATCGTGTTTGGAGTCCCACTGCAAGAGGCATGCAATTACAGGCCTGTCAATGCATGCAGCGCAATTAAACCTTCCATGAGGACGCATACAGTATGCTTAGTGTGATTCAACAAGTGCACAACGGTTGCATTAACCTCAAGGCTATGAATAATACCCACGTGGTAAAGACCATGAAGGTTTTGAAATATACAGTATATATATGTGCAGAAAAAGAAAAAATAATATGTCCTACACACAGACAAAAACATAATTGTCTCTTCTCTCTATCACACACATGGAGAATCACATTCACAGAGGGAACAAACAAACTCACATGTTCTCCCATACAGACAAGTGATCATATGTGCTTTTCTCTCATGCTTGTCTCATACCATCCTTAACTGGGACTGGAACACATAGCACATCCCTGCCGAGCCACTAAAGAGATTCACCTGTGCCAGTCCCCTTGATCACTGATGATACTGCTGGTGTTGTCATGGTGATTGGATCCACTTGATGACAGTTGGTTTGTAAGACTCTGCATCTTCAGCATATCTCATTAGATTGTTTTTCAGACTGCGCTAGGCAAGAGCCACATGTCTGCTGTCCTCCGGGCTTAGCCTCCGTGGGCCTACAGATCCCACTGGTATGAGCAAGAGCTCAAGGATGCTGTGGGACCAATTTCTAAATTCAGACTGTGAAACGTTTTTTTTTTTAAGGTGTTGGCTTGAAATAACGACTGGCAATACTGTCAGTCATTTGATTTCTGTATGGGAAAAAAATGTAGTGATTGTTTATAAACCCACCACAGCTGTGGAGAAGAAAAGACAAAACACATTATGTAAAAAATACATTTAATCGCCATCTCGGAGAAATACTTTAGCGCGACTCTATGCTGTTCATGGTTCAATATGCAAAATCAATGTTATTTCTCCCACACCAACGAACCATTTGTTAGCATGTATAATTCATTCACAGGTTATCCACGCTAAACAGCCTTTTCTGAGAAAACATTGATATTTTGTGTTCATTTTTGAGGTTGACTAAAACTCAACCATAATATTTACTAATGCATGAGAGTAATGCAGACTGAAAATCCCTTTAAGCAAGAGCAGAATGGTCACAATGTACAGAATCAGAATCACATATAAATATTCCTAAATATTCCCATATCAACATATACACACATTGCATGGTTTAAAAATGTCATTCTGAAAGAGTGTTGCTGTTTTTTGTTTTTTTTGTTTAGTGTTTTCAAATTCACCCCAGAGATTAAAAATGTGTTCATCTGTGCTGCACTTGGCTCCAGCGCTGAAAACAAAGACAAGGGTTTCATTACTCTGTTGTGACAGCTGCTCAAGGCAGCAAACTCAGAACGGAGACCCCGGTGTCAACCTGAGCAAAACATATCTACGGAATGCTCCAATGATCAATTAAAGCTTTGGATCTGAACTAATCTGAACTAAGTAAAAAGTATTTTTTGTCCCAAAAAATTTAAGTGAAATAGGTTTTCCAGCCAGCATCGGTGCCTGGTTGGAACACCATACCACCCTGACTGCAATGCAGTAAATTGCATTGATACCTGTCAGAGAGGTCTTCAGAGAACTGACCAAAACCTGGACAACTGAGGCCCATCTTGCACATCTCTCAGTTAATTCTCGCAATTAAGAAAAACGACTGGTGGTTAATCCATTGATGGATCCTGATTAGATTGGGCTGACCCTTAAAGTCGCTACTATGTGATTCCTCCACCTTAATTGACAGGATGAGTACCAATTTAGGTATTGATCTACCTGGAGGAGCAGCAATGTGTCAGCTGAGACCGCCATCGACCAGGCACAGTGGAGCCATTTCCCCTTCCTGTGCCAGAGATGTATTCTATAGGATGCTGTATACGCACTGTAACATTTGATTATTCGCTATATATGAAGGGCGGTTGCAGCCATTCAACTGCCTCAGAGTAACTTGTTAGTTAAATGGCTGGACTGATTTAATACACTGACAAATTTGTCTCTATGTCTGAGAGATACCCGTAACAGACTCACGGTGGAATTCAACCAGGGTATGTATTCTCCAAGTATTGCAGTTATTCATTGCAGCCACAAAATCCTTTGGTTGAATCCCCCAGTAATTGTGCTTTTGTGTCATCTATGGACCTTTGAATTCCTATATGTCCTACACTACAATGCTCTCCATGTGGAAGTGCAAATAACTACCAAGCTTGTAAGACTAGGCTATTTAGAGTTCCATAAAAAATTAACCACATAATGAAAAACGGGAATGCAAAAAAATGTAATGGAATTGGAAATGTACTGATAGGCAGCTTAGTGATTTAATTGCTTACAAATAAATTATCATAAAATAGACTTCTGAACTTCTTAAACAAAACAAATATCTCTGAAAATTACAATAACCACAGTATCTCCCACTGTCCATTTCACTCTCTTATTCTTCAGCTACCCCATTAATCCCAGCCAAAGTCATGGCCGGTCATACGGTAGAACTTCTTGTTGAAAGGCCTGTAGAAGTCCCGTAAGCTCTGCACAACGCTGGGGTCAATGTTGGGGTGGGTCCTCCCTTTGGTCTTCCCCAGGCAGTGGGGCTTGCTGTTGCTCTCGGGCCTCTTAAGGCAGGGGAAGCCCTTGGCGGGGTTGAAGTAGAAGTGCTTGTCTGTGACGACGTGCTGCAGGCCCAGGAAGTCCTGGACGCGGGCCATCTCTCCGGCCGGGTCGCTGATTAGCCGCTCGCCGCTCACAAACAGGATCTGAGTGGCGGGGAAAAAGGCCAGCCAGCGCTCCAGGTGTCGAGCGTACATGCCGATCTGTACGGCGCTCCACGAGGTGTCGATCAGGCCCGCGCTCCGGTTGCAGAAGGTCAGGCTCTCGAAGGACGGGATGTCAGGCTTCTTGGAGCGCGTCTGCGTGTAGTCCGAGATGGCGCGTGTGACTGGATCACGCACCACTACAATCAGCTTAGTGTCACTGGACATGGCGTGGATGCGGGCGGGGACCTCCCGCGTGACGAAGTAGCTAGGCGTTTTCTCCATGGTGATCTGACCTTCCACTGTCTTAGGCATCAGATCCCTGCAGGGGAGAAATCGATTAAAATCAGGGAAAACCGTGTGCATTGCCAGACAGATAGACAGCCTGAGTCACAGCTCTTGTAGTGATGCTGTCTTAACAAGGTTGCTGCCTCACTTTACTACAGAAAGGTAGCAGTGTAACACCCTTCACACAGACAAGATGTTGAATGCCAAATCACCAGTCACTCTCTCTAATCTGAGTTTAGTACATGGGGAGACTACCCCACTGCTGACCCCAACCAATTCTACTGACTAACCCGTTATTTCACACTTGCAGAAAGATTACAAACTAAGGCTGAGAGATAACACTTGACACCGCCAATGCAGCAGACCTCTCATTTCCCCAACTCAGCTCATATTGGAGGCACTTTAAAAGCGTTCCCTGCTAAGATCGATTGTTAGCCATGCCCTTAAAAAAAACTAAAACATTGTCACAATATCCATTGAGTCACATGCTTCTGCTTGGGGTAGACTTAATTCAAGACAAAGACAACATGCTGGGAATGAGACAACAGAGGCACTAGTGTGGAGACCACTCAGGCAGAGATAACTCCAGTTTAGTTGTTTATGGACACAAAAGACTAAGTGGAATTTTGAGTAAATAGAGATACTCATTTTTAACCGATGTAAATATGTGAAATTGGGTTCAAATAATTATTTCATATCCCTCAGAGTTGACATGGCACATTTTGCCACATAAATTGTTGATGGCAGTCTTAAACACACAAGAGGTAGCTAGCACTTTATATATATATGGATGCTGGAAAGCCAGACTGGTGTGGCTACAAATTAGCCAATCAGTCACACCTAAATAACACTGGAAGACCAACGGTCCATACAGACTGACTAGCACAACTGTACACATAACACTGACAGTAACACAATTAAGTCCATGAATTAAAAACATTTAAAAGGAGTCGAGGATGGGCTGTTTCTCAACATCTCCTGCCACTTACCCTAATCCCATTTATGGTTTAAAGATAATTATCCTTGGCTGACATCACAGGGCATTCAACTGTAATTGCAATGCATGATGTGACTAGTTTAGACGTTTGTGAGTTAAATGAGTTTGCTTTACTAATTATGACTGTTGACTGTTGATTCTTACCCCCACCAGGCGAACATTAGATTATTCAAAAGGGTAATTTTTTATTTTTTTTTGGCCAGCCAGATGCAGAGGAAGACGTTTTTGGTTTCACTTAGCTGTAGTAAGTACCACTCTACTCACTCGTTGGCACAGCTAGCTGTGTGTGGGGGAGTGACTCCCCTCAATGGCAAATTAGCCTTTTAGCTCTGGCCTGGAGTGTGTAATGGCTCAAGTAGTACTAAGTAGTAAGTCAGCCCTCTCTGGAGCATGAGACCTAGCGCTTCAGTGAATGAGAAGGCAAAGAGAACAGCCTGAGATGGCAGGACGCACTGGCCCACAGGACTATTCAACAAAACATTTCCTTTCATTTGCTGACAATATGATTAGTTCCACACGGCAACCAATTACGAGATACTGCAGGGGAGACAAAAAAGGAGGAGGAGAAGAAGGAGAGACTTCTGTCTTCCTCTGCATGCAGCCAGGGGACAGGTGCTGCTGAGGTCTGCTGGGGGATGCTAGGGGCAAAGCTCATCAATTGCAAAAACCGAAACAAAAACACACTGTGATGCTCCTTCTGATGCAATCCTCATAAACCATCACACTCTCCCACTCTGGGAACCATCACACTCTCCCACTCTGGGAACCATCACACTCTCCCACTCTGGGAACCATCACACTCTCCCACTCTGGGAACCATCACACTCTCCCACTCTGGGAACCATCACACTCTCTCACTCTGGGAAACATCACACTCTCTCTCACTCTGGGAGCTATCTAACTCTAATTCTCACTCTAACTCTAATTCTAACTCTTACTCTTATTCTATCTCTAACTCTAACTGGAGGACAGACTAAGAGAGTGCACCCAGGCAACTCCACTTACAAACTTACTACCCATCAAACTTCCCACTTAGTCCCCGAGCAAAACAAACCTGTAACAGAGTGCTATGAATTATTCATCCAAGCAGAGGAAGGAGTGTGTGTGCTTATGTGCGTATGTGTGTGTGTGTGTGCGTGTGTGTGTGTGTGTGAGTATGATGGTTCCCAGAGCGAGAGAGTGTGATGTGTGTGTGGGTGTGAGTGGGCATGTGTGTGTGTGTTTGTGTGTGTTAGTGTGTGTGTGTGTGTGTGTGTGTGTGTGTGTGTGTGTGCGTGTGTGTGGGTGTGTGTGTGTGTGTGTGCGTGTGTGTGTGTGTGTGTGGGTGAGTATGAATGTGTGTGTGAGAGTGTGGGAGTGTGTGTGTGTGTGTGTGTGTGAGAGAAAGAGACAGAGAGAGAGAGAGAGAGAGAGAGAGAACCATTTTGAGTACAAGAAAAGCTTTATTCACGTGAAACATGTCGCTTTTGCAATTTGTTCTACTTAATAGACAGTATTGCCAAAGGCCAATTGGTTTCCAACTATACTCAATGTATCACTTCTCGACCTCTCGTTATACTTAAAATTGAAAACCCTTGTGAATTCACACAAACACAGGCTGGATGATAATAAAATGGTAAACACTGGGGAAAAGCAGGGAGAGAAACACAGTAGTGTGAAGTAATGAGGATTATAATATTCTGAGAGCTGGAGATTGCAGAGGTTAAATCGTTGGTCCTGGAAAAAGCTGACACTGCTCTTCACCGGCCAAAAACACTTTAAGATTCACTTCACATCTACGATTAGCATTGCAATGCAAATAAACACAATGGCTGGCATACATAAGCCATATGCCCACAGTCACACACAGAGCTACACACACACACACACACACACACACACACACACACACACACACACACACACACACACACACACACACACACACACACACACACACAGTACACATACATCTGAGGGTTTGCTTGGAGTTATGTAATTAATTCACATTTTGTCAGGTGGGTGTAACCATGATGGCAGCTCTTTGAAAGACCTATTTGAGGGGCTCTGTTTACATGTTATGCCATTGGGTAACGTGTGGTAAAGTGTGTTCAAAGGCAGGAGGCAGGTGGTTTGTGTTTCGGTGTTTGAGGACTGCTCTGGTTGACATAGCGCGGGGCGTGGGCGCTAAAGGCTGGCATGTTGGAGGCATCCTTACATCAGAGACCTTTGTTGCCTCACAGACATCCCCATAAGAAAATATAATTATGGAACAATTACGAATGGATACCAGATATGTTACAATGGCTTAACTTGAACCATTAAATGGCATAAGAAAAGAAATGCTCCAGTTAAGGTGGAGAGGAGTGCCAGTGGGTTGAATGAGAATGGAAGGAACCAGTGGGGATGGTATGCTGACACTTAAGGGTAATCTGACAGCGTTTTCCACCAGATGAATTCCAGGCCCACATCAAAGGCATGGGACAGGAGCTCAGGGTTCTCCCACGGCCGCAATATGTCATCTTATCATCTGTGCCAAAGTCATAATCTCATTTTCCACTCACTGCCCTCTCTCTTGTGTGCTTGTGACGGCCAACACTGCCACAAGCCCACAGTGGTTCCTTCTGTCCATGTTCTACCAGTCTATATATATGTCCGCAAACAGTAACAATAGCTCTAAAAGTGACCTGGTGTTGAAAAAGAGATAGACTAATACACAAGACTGGTATGTTTAGCATATAACGTAGTTACTGTCAAAAGACTTTTGCAGCATTGTCAGTTTGTTGATTAAAAAAAATGGCATCTTTGCCAGAGAAGAAGATGCAGGAGTAGACTGTCATTATCTATTGTTGCAGAACAAGGGCTAAGAGTCCGTCAGGATGGGAGCTTATTATACCACACAATGACAAAATGCTTCTCGAGAAGAGACTTCAATGCCAGCCGTCCTTCTCTCAAAATTGGTTGATAGTTGATTCTGCTGCTTTGAACAACACAGGGACATTGCTTCAAACTTCTGTTTTGAAAAAGAGATAATGGAGAGAGAACAAACAGCAGGCCGAACCATCGCTGTCCTCCCTGTCTCCAGAAGATGGTTGGCTAAATTAGTTTTATAGGAGCTACTAATCAAAACAGACCATTTTACCAACTCTTTTACAGACCGAATATACAATTCCATTTTCAACAGTCATATATATACGTCATTTATCCCTCCTTTCAATCAAAAGGCTATTTTTAATGCTTGGAGTAAAATAATATTAGATTGGATATTCCAAAAGACATTTTACAAACAACTGGAAATGGAAATGAGCCCTAGTGACTATGTTTATGGCAGAGATAGTGACACACACACACACTCTGAATTTTATCTCTGCATTTTACCCATCCAGGGTAGTGATACACACAGCGAAGCACACTAACTCGGAGCAGTGAGCTGCTTTTGAGCGCCCAAGGAGCAGTGATCGGGGTTAGGTGCCTTGCTCAAGGGCACCTCAGTGGGAGGCCACCCTCTGGTTACCAGCCCGAAACCCTAACCAGTAGGCCACGGCTGCCACCCAGTAGGCCACGGCTGCCACGGCTGTTGTGCGAGCTGGCAAAAACCCAAAAGACTGGTGTTGACTTGCTGATATGGCCAGATCTGTGTTATCATCCTCTTTTGATGCTCTCGGTTTGTACTTAGGGTCCTTCAAAAATGCTGATACATTTTACTTCAGCTGGGGAGTGTGCCAATGTTATGAGCTTTCCTCTGAAAAAACGTGCTAGGTTGGTGCCCTTGTTAAATAAAAAGGAAAAATGATGGCAGCTGTTTCAGCAAGAATGGTGTGAACTTGTTTGAACTTTCATGTGGGAAAACAAAACTTTTTTCACCTGCTTCCTCACAAAAAAAAAGAAAGTAACGCCTCGGAGAAAAGGAGAAAGTCATCAGCTTTGGAGTTCACGTTCTCCTCCTGGCCTGGCTCTCCTTCTGGGGCTTGTTTCTGTTGAGTTCACACTGTGTTCGTCAAAAAGCACTTTCACCCTCCCCGGCGCATTAGCATACAAAGTGAGGGAAGACACACAATTCACACTAATTGCCTGCTCTTTCTCATCGAGGTTAATGCAGACCTCAGGGGCTCCACTGCCTTCTTTTCAGAGCATCTAGTGCTGCTGCTGCTACTGCCGCCACTGCTGCTGCTTCTGTTCCCTTCTTCAATAGACTGCCTCTCTATTTACGGCCTCCAGCATCAACTGCAGCTCGGCTCACAGTCAAGATCTCACCATCATCTGTGTTTTATAAAACAATCTGTGAGTGTTTGGGGGCTCATTTAGTGAGTGCTTGAAATAACATTCAAAAATAAACATGGATGAAAGTGATTGTTTACATGACATTCTATTTCATGATATCCGTATCTCACTGCATGGAATAGGCTAGACTGTATTGTCGTCCAAGAAGGGAGCGAGGGAGTCTGATACCTTGACCCTTCAAACTGATTGTCTGAAAAGCTTTTTTGTGAGCGAAACAAAACTAGATTTGCAACAGAGGAGTCTTTTGCGTTGCGGAGCATTTTTGAGCGTAGGGGGCCTTGGCTGCCCCTCTGCCATGTTGGGCCAACAGTGGAGCCTCCCTCAATGTCTCCACAGGGGGGGACTGAGCCGCCCATCTGGGGGCTGCTCTCCCCGGGAGTCCACCTTACAATTAGCCACTGGCCGCCCTTGTTGAAAACAGTCATCCCACTCTGTGCACCCCCAGCCCCCTCCATCCTAAAATCCCTCCCAAGTAAAAATGCTCCACCGGGAGCCCAAGCCCCCATGCCCTGCTTAGAGAAGGCTGCCTGAGCCTAAACAAAAGGGGGGACCTGGGTCCATCTCTGGACATTCAGTAAGGAATCCAGCCACGGTGGGGAACCAGGAGCACCAAGAGTGGGTCACGCATGACGCGACACGGCCTGTGATTACCAGCAGTCAGTGTGTGATCGCTCCCTTGTTCAGGCACAGGCTGGCGTAAGCATTCGGGGGCTTGCTCCTACAAAGGCACTGGAGGGGGGTTCCTCTATCTTGGACTGATCATTAAGGGATGTGTTATTGTGTGGTCTGCAGTCCTGACAGCATCCACTCGGCCAGGGATGTTTTAATTAGCCGTGCACAAGCACCAGGGAGCCGGGACCCGAGGCCCCCCTAGCGGCCTTCCCCCCCACATTCTTCCACCATGTTACATTTGACCCCATAAACTAAAACACGATCACCTGTTACACGGGCCATTTGCCTGCCTCCCCCTCGGAGGCCGGCAAACGGGAAAACATCTCAGGAGTAGACCCCTGCCAGAGGTCAGAGGTCAGCGCTCTGCATGTCCCTCTGCCGCTACAACTCACTCTGCCACACTCTGCCTCTCATTTTCATACATTTTTTAGCAATGCTGCCCCGCAAAGGTTAATATCTTCCACTTGTACTTTAGAATTTAATTAAAAGAGATAGCACTGCCAATTCCGGTTGAAATTGGCCCATCTCACAGGGTATAAGCCATAAAGTATAAATCTCTCACGCCTGAGGGGTATCCAGAGGCTAGTACAAGCCTAACTTGAACTCTATCCTCCCTCCAGGAAAGATTAAGGAGTCACCAAATGGTCATTCACGGCTCTGCCTCTAAAGGTGAGGGGAGTGCCCATGGGAAGCCAGACCTTACCTCAGAAACACTCCTATGCTCCACTACCCTCTTGGAGAATGGAAATGCTGAAAATTAAGCAATTGGGGTTTCTGCTGTCACCCCCCCCCCCCCCCCTCTTTTTACACAATCAATTTGTATAAATCCACAGAGACACACTTTGAACATCTGCTATCATATACCCCCCAACTTGGAATAATCTTGTATGTCTATATTTTATTCTAGCTCATTAGTCATCTTAATGCCAGAGGGAGGCATGTGATAATGTTTACTAATTTGTCTTCAGAAGACTGGCTGTGTTGCCTACACCAGTGCACTGCAGGAAAATAAAGAAAATGCCTGGAAAATGTCTGCTCCGACCAAGTTCTCATTTCCCGGCAGAGTCTGAGCAACACAAGCAAAGCTGTCTTCTGTCTATGTGCCTGTAAACGACTTACAATAGAATGCAGCTGCGGGCAAAAATGTGGCTAGTTTGTCATACCACAACTACAAACTGTCAAACATTTTGAGACCTCAACAGCAGTCATGCTCCTAACGCTTATCGTAGGCCATTTTAACTGTCACTGTTCCAAAAACAAGGCTAAGTATACACCCGCCGTGTAACAATGGTCTATTCAAAATCGTCCACCAGGACATGGTCGTGAGGTGAACTGCCCAAGGAAGCCCTGTGGAGTGTTTGCACATTCCGCAATTCTGAGTAAACTGTGAAGTGTGTCGTTCTGAGATTTACACAGACTTTCCCTGAGACTCTACCTCTTCACAGTGGCAATCATAAAGTAAACTGTTTATAATGAGAGCTGAGGTACGGTCCCCTGATACTAGGTGCACCTGCCATATCTTTATTTACTGAGTGTAATACATCTCTTATCTGGCCTCGCCCTGACTGAGGAGCTGGACCTGTTCAAAACAGATACATTCCTCTTTGGTTCTAACCAATCCTACTCCAAAGCTCCCTAGCTTAGCTGTTGCACAATCTGACCGGACGACAGCATATTAATTAACTACTATTTACAAATGTCCTTTCAGCACAGGAAGCAGTACAAATGTTAAATGTATTCGGCTTTATTCCAAAATATATTCCATATTCAATAAGTGTATTTTTCTGTAGACGCCTCAGGATAGTTCAGTATGGACGTGCTTGAATGTCGGCTCTATTTTGGTATGTCTACTGTCTTATAGGTGACTCTGAATTAAGCCTATTTTCTGACTAGGGCATATTTGATATGGACCCCTTTTTCAGACAAGTTTTGAACTGTACAGCCATTTCTTTTTCATTTTGAAAGTGGTTGCCCTTGATAGGATATATTTCGTATGCTATATTAAAATAGAACCCACCTAACAGTCTTGTTAATCTTCGCATGTAAAGGTAAGCGTATAATTATCATACTCATTTACATTAGTTTGTATTTCATTTTCTGTGAAACAATGCACTGCATACTGCAAAGCATATTTGCTAGGTACTGGCTAGAAGTGTGTCTATAGTGGTGCATAGGAAGAATCTGATTTACCTGTACCACTCGAGACCTTTATCGTAGTTTCGGTCGAAGAAGTGTGGCTCCGCTCCCACGGCTCTGATGTCCGGGTGAACGCGCAGAAACTCAAGCAGTGCCCGCGTACCCCCTTTCTTCACCCCGATTATAATTGCCTGGGGCAACTTTTTCGTCTCCGACCCATTGAGGTAACCAGACATGGCACTGTCTTCCAAACTCCTCTGTTCGACTTTCATCTCATCCCAGTCGTCGGCTCGGCTGTCGATCTCGTTATCATTATTTAATAAGTCCCGTGAAAACGTTTTGATCAACGGGTTTAGACCATCAGAGTCCGGCTGCACCGCGTTTTGGATTCTGGGTTGCATCTTGTGGTTCACTTCAGCGTTGTCTATCTTCCCACCTGGAGAGTCGATGATAAAACTTGGCACGGATGAACAGTAGCCAACGCAATAATATAACATGTAGACCCACAATGACAGCATGATGCAGAACACAACTAGTTTATTTCTCACCGGGATAAATGAAATGGCATAGAAATTCTGACAACTCAAGCTATATTCCATAGGACTTTCGGTCGTGAAACTTGCTCCGATGAGGCATATTGGCAAAGTTACGCATCCTTTGAGCACCGCAAAATCATAGGAGATGAAATTTATGACATATCTCTTATTTCGTGGTCATAATAACAACAAAATCACACAAATGTCACAGGCTGGGGTGCGTCGCGTCTGAGTTCTTGGGTTGACTCATCACCGTTACGTCTCCAGTCGGTTAATGATCGCCGGAGGGGTCTGTTGGTAGAAAGCAGACTCACGGAGACAGAGGGCGTGTGATTGACGGCACAGTCGTCCAATTGCAGCCCAGGATATATCGGCAATTAGCGACAGTCTCACCCTCAAACCTCGCTGAGTGCTCAATGCCAGTTTACCAGACTGAGGTATGGGTGGCACCAAGCAGCCTATACGGTAGCAAATATTCACAGAACAAGTGAAGCCTGATTGCATGTTGCATGCTGATTTTGCATATCCAGCCTTTGATTTGCGTCCTTAACCTGGTTAATTGCTTTTGAAATTATCGGTGTTAATGTAGGCTATGTGTTTTAGTTGTTTACCCACTTTGTAAGTGCTGCGCAAACATTCTTACAACATTGATAAGTAGACTGCTCTTATGAACTGTCGCAAAGCAAGTGGGTAAAGGGGCTTGCTTGGTTCTGCGTTGGTGTTAATTGTTGCGCAAAATTTACTCATAGCATTTCATGCTCCCAAAGGTTGCGCGTGTTGTCATGAGCCTGCCATTTGCTTGGCAGATAGAAAGCTGTTTCCCTAACAGAAAGTCTGAAGCTTGAAGTTCTTTTCAAACATTTGCTTGGGTAGCACTGTTAAACTGAGCAGACATGCAGACTACATTTTAGTAATCTCATCACGTAACATTCGTTTCTAAAAACAATCACATATATTGCATGTTTTACTGTGGTAGAAAATACGTGAGCTTAATGCTAACGTATATGGGAAATCCTATAGACACCGCGCTAGGTATTAGCATCAATTAATTCAAGTTAATGTTTTTGTATGAGCCTGACATTTGCTCTGCAGATAGATAACAGGTTCCCTAACAGAAAGTCTGAAGCTTGAAGTTCTTTTCAAACCTTTACTTGGGAAGCACTGTAAAACTGAGTAGACATGCAGAATATTTTAGTAACCTCATCTGGTAACATTCCTTGATGCAGGCTGCGAGGCTCGCGTAAAAGCTTACGTAAAAAATGGCGCAAGTCTAGAAAATGGGGCCGACGGACGCAAGACGTGAAAAGTCGCGCAAGGGTCGCGCAAGGCCTCTTGCGCTTGCGCTTACGCTTACGTCTCTGAGCATGACTGTATAACCTAGTGTCTGCAACATCTGTTTGCAGTTCACACAATGGCTTTAACATTTGCATACGAAAGTCTGTGTTGGTACAATAGCCAGAACTCTTTATACTTGACCGGGCAATTAAGAACCAGCTCAGCATGAATAACGGCAGCTCAAGACACGGGCAGATGTCTTTGAATCCTCCTGAGTTTGGCATTAAGGATGAGTATAAAGTATTTTTATAATAATAATAAGAGGCTTCCTACGATCTACTTTACCGGGTACAGTCTACCTGCCCTTGGTCATTTTTTACCCCACCAACCACCACCCCATTGCCCACCTGTTGATATGTGCCAGCTAAAGGTGTTACAAGTGCATTGTTTCACAGAAAATACAAAATACAAACTAGTGTAAATGAGTATGATGAGTACGCTTACCCACAGGGTAAGTGGTGGCTCTTGTGCCAATGCTTGGGGCTGAATAATGAATTTCACCACCTGAAATATGATGCTTAATGGAGCCCTTCCAAAATCACAGAATACATGTCTGTGTATTGTGTATTAATACAAGTGAAACAGGGATTCCCCATGATTGAATTATCACTATAGTGCCACATATAGTATCCAGTTTTTATACATGAATGTGTGTGAGTATGTGCATGAATGTATGAGGGTAACTGAGTCTTTAAATCTCTAACAGTACTTTTTTCCAGATACCCTCTCCTGCCTAGTAAAGACTGGGTGGACATATTTAGACAAACAGAGCTGTTCAAGGTCCCTTAACCCCACACTTGTTTGAAATTCCGACATGCTCTGTCCCATATCACCATAAGTAGAGCAGTTGGACCATGCCCGTAGTAATCCTCACAGCTCATTAAAATGGACAGTTTGTCTTCAAAGTAAGCAACACATTGTCTCTGTGTGTTTGTGGGTGTGATTGTCTGGGCTTCCAAGAGGAGCAGTGTGAATTCTTTACTCTCCAGTTTTAAATGGAAGGTGTTCGGCACAAATGAGAACGTTTCCCTGAGCCTTATTAAGCAATCGTAAAACTGTGAAAACTAGAGGCACATCTGCTCACCTTTTAACAGTTATAGGTTGTCACCTGACATTGTGTTAAGAAAGCTGCTACATTTCATTCTGGCTAAAAATTCCTAGTGTAGCAAATAAACCAAACAAAGTACTGGAATCCAAAGTCTGTTCTCTTTATGGAGGGCCATTGTGTGAGGGGGAAAGTGAGTGAATGCGTGACCACAAGACAGCAAGAGAAGAAGGAAAGAAGGAACAGAGTGAGCTTTTTTTATTTTCATTTATATGTATTCCTGATTAGGCTCATCTCCAGCGGTTCTCTTTTGTGTCCGCTGAGCTCTCCTTTGGGTTGGATTGACACTTCAAAGTCATCCAGGGGCGGGAGGGGAAGGACACAGTGGGCTGGGAACAAAGGACACCTGAGGGGAGAGGGAGCTCAGAGATGTACATGGTGCCCCTTTTTTGCAGGGTCCGGAAGGCCATGTGTGCTGATTGGTTCCGTCTGTTATGCTTCATGATGCATGACACACAGACACAGACACAGACACACACAGACACACAGACATACACACACACACGCGCACGCACACACACACACACACACACACACACACACACACACACACACACACACACACACACACACACACACACACACAGACACACACAGACAGACACACACTTAAATCTACACAGATTTCGGGTGGATGTAAGAACAGGGCAGGACACATCAAAGAGAATCTTGCTCCTATAGCTCTTCTTCTGGAGGATCACTGTTACTGTAGCATGTTAACATGTGTTCCCTTTATGTCTCATTGGGAAGAATTATGCAAAAAGCCCCCTGTCTTGCACATGCGGCGCCATCTTTCAAAGTGTCAGCGTGTTTCCATTACTCAGATGTGGAGAATAACACTACTGCAGCACACAAACAAAAGGCAAGATCTGAGACAACCAGAACACTTCTTGGGGAAGTGAGGGAACTCAACAAACTAAAAATGAAGGCATCTGTGCTGCGAGGAAATATATGGGACTGTATGTACTAATATAACACTCTCACACATCAAAAACAACCTACATACTAGTGTACCTGTACATACTGGTATTCTGCAAGAACTGCAGAAAAGAATTTCTGCCCTTGTAACACTTTTCGCTAGCACATATCAACACTACCTCTGAGGAGAATGACAGTGCCACAGTTCAAGTCTATGTTTAGTTCATTTCAGACATCAGACTACTTATTTGTTGTTTTTCGAACACTAGTCTGTATAAATTCAGCATCTCCCCCCGTGCTTGTGATCTGTCTTGAGCACGTACACATACAGTATAAAAACATGCCCTCCTTCACTCTGTGCAGCATCCAGATGTCACTAAGGCCGACTCACACCATCAGCCAAGGGTCCATGACCTCATCCCCTATCACATCCATGGAACAACACCAAGAACTAGGAAGGGTTGAGGAACCTTACACACACACATGCTCGCGCACGCACACACCCAAACACACACACATGCACACACACACACACACACACACACACACACACACACACACACACACACACACACACACACACACACACACACACACATGGGCACACACACACATACAATCCTCTGACAGTAATGACTAGGGTTATTAGCTGCTCTGAAAAGCAGCTCAAGTCTTCCAAGGTCTTTTAGTCAGGCTGTTTTAAATGTCTATAAATTCCCCCATAGGCCTGACGAAGTCTCTATCTGATCTCTTCTTTAGGGGAGAAGGGTCAGCCTCGAATGGATTTGATGGCCCTAATCCTGTAGAGAGGGTATGATCCTCCTCCGCTCTCCTTCTGTCGGGCCGCCAGTCACAAGTTAGCAGGCCAAGAGCAGCTTAGACAATAGCCTCACCTCAGCAGTCTGGCCCAAGCAAAGACACTTCACCACACAATGCTAGTTCTCTTTAGTCTTTTAAAATCTGCAAGAATATTGTAGCCTAATTATTCATTTCCCTGCAGGGAATCTTAAAATGGTCTTTACTGAACCCTGGGCACAGTGGGCAGTAATGTAGCAGGGTCCACACTGTTGCTGCCATGCAATCTTTTGTCTTCGGAAGTTAAATGCCATTCATAGGAATGTTTTTGAAAGACCCCTCTGGAAGTATGTTTCCGCCAGTGTGATGGGGGAAAAAATCCTGTAAGTCATTAATGAGAAACTTAGTGTGTCAAAAAATTAGAAACTTAAAATCATTATCTTGAGAAAGTTTCTCATTATTTTGAGATAGGCTACTTAATCATTATTTTGAGAACGTTTCTTATTATTTGGAGATATTAAGTCATTATTTGAGAACGATTGTCATTACAGCATTCCTCAATGTAAATTAGGACTTACTCAATACCACAAAAATAAGCACAAAACCCATTTCCTCAAGTAACCAGTGGCGGTCCGTCAGGGCCTTCAAGGCCTTCTCTGCTGGCCTAAACATCATCAGAAAATAAATGTAATAAAATAAATTTAATTTTAATATTTTCTTTTCATAAATATGTATTAAATGATTCCCCATAGTCCATTATCTTCATTTCATGCTTCCAGCGTTGTTCATTTATGTTAGAGCTTTCATCCAATCATATTTCCGCTATCATGTGTTGCCACGCTCCTTGAGATCTTCCCCGAGAACAGAAATCTTCCCTGAGGCCTTCAGAATTCACATTGAAGGCCCGTGTACATCTGATTGGCTATCACAACTTGCTGTTTCAGTTCATTTAAGTTGAATGAACTGAAACAGACAGTTGTGACAACCAATCAGATTTCGAGTTGGCGACACTGGGCCTTCTAGAAGGCCCGGAAGATGTTGTGAGATGTCTTTCCTCGCGTTGAACGTGACACGTAAACGTCCTTTGATTGGATACTGAGGCAGACCGGTGCAGTGCTTCAGTGCTCAGTTTAGCTGGCTAAAACCAAGGGGGTGCAACGGCGGTCTCTTGAACGTCTGCACAGGAGGCCATTTTGAGGACAGTATGCTTCCGGTAGGGATCAGTGGTACGTTAGGTAACGTCAGTGATCTTCACAATCGTTTACACTCTTATCTCGCGGAAATTTTGACGGATTTACAAAAGACTTGATTTACAATCGTCATTACCTTGGTAATAATTCTGGATGCTTGAACATGTTGAAATGTGCAGCTTAATTGTGTATCACGGCTATTGTGTATCAGTCATTTTACATCAATTGGAGAGTAATTGTTCTTTCTTTTCAATATAACTTAAGTTGCACATAATAAAACTGAAGTTGCACATGATTTCCAATCGGGTTGGTTTGTTAAACATCTTACATTATGATTTCGACAGGAAATTGCTGACTTTATTGCCCATGAAGATGCCAGAATTTTGTGCAACCTGCTCTATTGAACACTCCCTTGAAACGAGACCTGTCAGATACCTGTCAATGTTATTTTCATATGAAAACCCATGTTTATAATTCTTCATAAGTATGTAGTGACATAAGAAATATCTTACGTTTATAACAAACCAACCCGTTTGAAAATCGGTTGAAAATTGAGCAAGTTCTGGTTATTTAAAAAGTACCACTACCAACACAATGTTAAGGGGGAGTGAGCTATACTGTCCTCAAAATGGCCGAAATGTGCGGACATTCGACTCCGTCGGCCAGAAACGCAGGCAGGATATCTAGCCTTTATTATAGATATCTATGGCTAAAACGACGTACATCGGTTTCAATGCTTATTCTTCTAGTTGTTTCAATTGGTAAGACTAAATATAATTACATTAACCAACTCAAATAAATTAGTTTACACAAACTTGATAATTCCAGTTTTTGATACAATTACAACGCCATTTTCAAGACGGAACTTTCAAGAAAAACTGGATATCGTGAGGATGGGAAGTTTAATGAAACTGCTTTGCAGGTGGGACAATGCGATGTTACTTGTTAAACTTGTTAAACCTCACATTGAGTCACAAAGGCTACTTTTGGTGGACTTAATAAAACTTTGTAGACTAATCCCTGAAAATTGCCTTTTATTTTTAAGTTGTGACAGTAATATCCAAGCGATCATATAACTTAGAGTTTACTACTCTTAATGTATTGTTAATACGGGTGTATTGATTTGAAATGCTCCGGAAATATTAATAAAGTCTGTTGTACTCGACTATGTTAAGGTGATGCAATGCTCACTTATACTGCCTTTCTGTATAAAATATACTGGTTCGAGAGCCATGGCGTCATAATGATGGTATTAGGAGGTGGATTCACTCAGTTTAACATCGTGTAGGACATCGCTGAAGGCCTAGTCGTGAAATGCACGGACCGCCACTGCAAGTAACACATATGATGAAAGGGCCTGGAAGTGATAAATCAAATGTTCTTGATACAAGTAATTTCCCAAGACACACCAAAAGGACAACTCCAATTTTCCTCCTAAATATATGTTTCTGAGCACATAAGGGTCATGTATAAACACATTTTTGAATGTAAGCACATCCATACCAAGCCTGTGTCATCCAAACTTGATATTTGTTTAGCACTAAGCTTAACCCAATAAGGAAAAATAGTTCATAGTTTCTGGCAGAGCTTCCCTTCAATGTTTCAATGTGTGATAGATGGATGTCGTAGAGCAGAGAACAACAGTTCTTGTTTAGATGAGTAGCTTGATGGATTTTTTTGTGTTGTAGGGTCAAAGTCCAAAAAGCCTATTAGTATTTATGGTCTGAAGGTAGGGGGAATGTGTGTTCTGATTAATGTACCACTGCCAGTGATAATATTGAAATAATAATATTTTTTAAATAATCAACTCTCAAATCTGGCAAAGGATGAAAATTAAAATGAGGGGCCAGCAATCAAAAAGCAATTTACATCAAAATAATTATGGCTGATTGCATAAATGGTCCAATTTTCCCATTTTCTTCCCCTGACTCAGTCGAAATCTCGTAACAAAATGTGTCATGTTAATTTGAGGAGTTGAACCTTCAGGACGATAAACAGTGTGAGTCATACATAATATTTACACAACTGTGGCACTCTACCTCTGAACCACATAGCCTTCTTCCTTTCCAAAATATTAAAGTTGTTCATTAGGTATATCTCCTTTAAGCTCCAGCAATGGTCCTTCTTTAATGCCCCAACCCAATGGCTCACCTATACCTGTAGTAGAGGCCAAGGTGCCTCACCAAGCTGTGGCCTCCGCCCTTTGATCCGGCAGATGATGACAGGGCTGTGATGGCTCCGTGGCCTGAGGCCTTTCTGTCAAAACATGACAGCAAAGAGAATGGGAGGGCACACACACATGCACCATACATACTCATACATGCACACTCACACACACACACACACACACACACACACACACACACACACACACAATACAAGCACGATACTGTACATACATTTTGATGTAGACAAACACAAAGTCACACACACACACATGCACCATACATACTCATACATGCACACACACACACACACACACACACACACACACACACACACACACACACACACAGATACAAGCACAATACTGTACATACATTTTGATGTAGACAAACACAAAGTCACACACACACACTCACACATACACACACACACACACACACACACACACACACACACACACACACACACACACACACACACACACACACACACACACAAACATGTATACACATCACTGGAAAAATAGAATGTAGCGAGAATGATTTGTGCCTCACTGCTTAGCTTTGGAGTATTTTCATTGCTCCAATGCACACGACATCTTTCTCACAACTTATTAGTACTTTTCCCTGCATACTTGCTGTCAAAGGTGGAGCGACACAAATGCACTTCAAAAGAACCAAATGCTCATTGAAGATATCCAAAAATAGCTCACAAACCCCTCAGCATCAGAGCCAAGAAGAAAAGCTTTTTTGCGAGGAGCAGCTGAAGTTGGTCACTGGGTGAAGCGTCTATCCCCCTTGGGAGGGGAAGAGACTCAGCGCGATAAGACGCACCCAGCTAAATTACAGACTAGCAACTCATCTAAATGGAGTTCAACCGGCGGCTGAGGGAAATAAGGTCACCCATTGCAGTAAAGCCAAACATCGATGCATTCCTGGGCGACAAATGTTGACAGGAATCACAGGCGATCATTAGGTGCACTCACGAGACCTCTGAGGCCTCTCATCTGCGGGGGTGTTTTTAAACACACACTCGGAGCAGGTACAAAGAGCTGGTGAAGAGCCTGTGAAGCACTTGCCGTGTTGTGCTAGTATGACTTCCGTGGCTGCAGTCCAATGACTTTTCCAGAACAACACATTGCATCATGAGATGAAACAGGGCAACCACTAGCTCAAGGACTCTCCATGCCTTCAGGCTAGCAGAAGCAAGTCTACGGCTTATAAAACCATTCAGATGCTTTCACAGTCATGCACGAATACAATTTTATTGATGTAATTTAGTGAACTCATGACAACCCATTGGATTGCTCTATTTGTCTCTTTCCAGACATGCGATCCAAGGGAAAAGTTTTGCTATAAAGCTGTTCTGATTGATCTATGACTTCTTTTGTGGGCCTCTCTGCCATTAATGAGACCTTTCTGAGCTGCTTGAGTGGGATTCAAGTGTAAAGCAGAGCTTATATTTGTGAGACATCACTGCATGTCTAAAACTTTCAAACCCTTGTTTTTCTGAAACACACCTGGGGCCCTAATTTCAGTGTCGGGCATTGAGCACAGCAGCGGGCAAAATCTGCCACGCATGAACCACAGCTAATTTAATAACTTGGCCAAATCATTTAGCTAATTTATGACAAGATCCCAAGTGTAAACATGGGAGGGTGGGTCAGCACAGTGCTCTTAAGCCACTCGATGGAGCTTTAGTTCATGCAGCACGATGGACTTTGCTGGCTGCTTCGCTCTTTGCCTGTCAATGAAATTAGGGCCCCTGGTGAGAAATCCAATCTATAAATATCTCTATCAGCGTTTCCTCAAAGGCCAGGAAAGATTTGGCACATCACTCACTCATCACAATGGCATAATTTAGTATACACTTAATATGTTTCTCAGAGCAGAAGAATACCTGCGGTTACTTCAAGGCTTCAGTCGTTAGGAAACAGTAAGGCCCACTATGGGATGAGTATCCATAACACATGAAGCTTCACTCCTGTCATTAGAACAGCATGGGAAGTTCAAGTGAAGGCAAAAACACAGAGAGGACAAATATTTCCTATATTCAAATATTCCTTTATTTCCCTATGCTGTTTGTGTGGGTTGACAATACTTAACTAAATACTTTAACAACTGGAAAATGTATATTTATTTCAAAAGCAGACATGGAAAAAAATCTAAATCAAAATATCAGTAATATATATATATAAAAACATACAAATGCAAAAACATGCCTAGCTCCCCAAGAGGGGTCAAACTACAGCCATCCATTTCTAGTTCCAGGCAATTAAACATTCTCCACTAACAATGAGCTGTAGAACCTGATCCACCAGCCATCAATGTATATTACATAAGAACTCTCCACATTTATTTTGCTAATGGCATGAGTGATTAGAATTTGCACTGTATGTGACAGACTGTTTTACCTGACAGAGTGCGAAATATAAAGATGTTCATTTGAGTAAAAGCCCACTGTGGCCAGCCATTCTTATCAAACTCATTTATCAGCAAAAGATTCCCTCAATCCTTTCATAAAGAAGGACTCCAACAGATGTGCCTTAGGAGCCCTCACCCATCACCATCCAGTGGCTTTAATCCCAAAATGACTTTTCTTTGAGGCTTTTTATGAATAAAAGCTGTCGTTCATTTAACTCAGGCCGACTGTCAAGGGGATCAAAGGGTACCGATGATCCCGGGCCTAAGGCTGGGGGGCGCATGCAGAAGTCTATGATTAAATAGTGTGTTGGAGAGGAGAGCTGATTGGCCGTGCTCAAATGGAACATGCAATATGTGTGTATTGCCGTGCGCTAATGGACAGTCAGTGATATATGCACCGGGGAGTGGGATGTGGGGCTGGGGGGATAATCTTGCCCCAATCTTGACACACAACGGGCCTAAAGTAACTCCACACACCCTTCACTCACACATTCCTTTAGAGAATGGTGTATTTGCTCTTTTTCAAAACACACAAACCCACCACAGACACCTACAGTACACAGCCCCCGCTAACCATCCTTGAACATGAACAGCTGCCTCGTGTTGTTGTCTGGCGGACTGGGCCCAATGTGACATGTAAAGCCCACCAGACGCACTCGTGCACCAAAGCGCTCCCACTCCCCCGCGCGCACACACAGCACTGCTGTTTAAATCGCTTTGGTGTGCTGAGAAACAGGGCAAGGCAAATCCAAGGACACCAGCGTCGTCGGGAGGGCCCCTGCATGGGTGGGCCGGAGCAATCAGCATCGCCTTGCAGCTGGCAGCGGCGGTTGCAGAGTGATTCAAATGACTTTTAAAATGAGCAGGAGGAGCACAGGTGTCACGTCTCATCTCGTTAAGACGTGGATGAAGCACACACGGCAAGCAGTAATGGGGCAGTGTGCTGTGTCTCACTGGCTAGTATGACGGCTGGTCGTTGGTCTCCCACTGCCTCGTTTTTTTAAAGCGCAACGTCAACGAACGTTTATCGGCAGCGAGCAGTTATGGCAGCGCTTCCTTTGATCTCATAACCAATACACACAGAGAATGGTGGCCTTGACGGCTAAGTCCTCCAGCATTGTGTTGTTGTACAGGCAATTACACTGATGTGACAGGGTGTTATTCAGTGTTCGTCCTCACAGCTCACATCCTCTGTCTCAGATCCTCTCCCCCTGCAGCTGTGCTGAAAATGAGAAACATTTTGTAAAAAAAATAAGAAAATGTATCACCCTCCTCTATGTCCAAAAAAACTCAGATGATGTGTGTTATTGTGTTTGTGTGTGTTTCTGGGTATGTCTGTGTGGGTATGAATAGGACAACAATTATAATGATAATAAATTACAAAAATTCTCTCTGATACTGTGCTAAATGTTAAATATTTCCACAGGTGTCGTTCAGATGTACACCTTGCATGTCTGAATGGCACCCGACCACACATGGGCTGCATTTCCTTGTCTTAAAGCATCGGTGTCACGGAGGCAGAAATGTGTTAATGAATGCACCCAATCCCAGGGTCAGGCCTGGACCGCTGCAGAGACGTGATAATGAGCAGGAGCCTGGCCTTACGCAGCTGCTGTGAGGTGTTCGCCCGTCTCAGAGGTGTCTGACAGATAACCATCGTTGTCTCCTCTGTCACGTGATACGTTTGGGAGCATTCCTTTTCGTTTAGACTTGTAACACATCCCTGCCCTGTGAAGTCACAACGTTTTCATTAGTGCTGGGGCTCGCGCCCATTAGGGCCCCCGCAGTCCTGCTGCCCAGACATAACACACAGGGAGTCTCACTGGCCTGAACTCTCCCTCCAGAGCTGCCTGTCAAAGGTATGTGTGAATGCTTGTTGACGTGTAATACTCTTCCCAGTGTTGTTTGGAGAGAGGTGGTATTAAGCGTGGCCTTTCTGATCTGCCGGTGTGGTACAGTGAACGGTGTGGTGTTGCTTTAGGTGTCTCTGTTGAAAGGCCTGCTTGTTAGAGGGCCTCTCTATGTAACTGTTGTGTAACGGTTTTCAGACTTCAGACTTCCTCTGAAGTTTTTTTTGCAACAAATTAAGATGGCAAGCGAGTCAGTTCAGACCCAACTGCCTCCAGCAGAAGTGAGTGAAGTTCCGTTGTTTCATACGGCATCTGGGGAGGGGGTGTTCAGTAATAGAATAGGCCCTTCCACAATTCAGGGACCAATGTTACCATTTGTTGGTGTTACATTTCCTTTGAAAAAAAGGCATTGGTGGGCCAGTCTGAACAGGTCACAGTCAAAGTCCAAAGCAGGTATCAGTGTCAGGCGGGGTCAGTGGAGTTCAAAGGTTGCGACCCTTTGGGAAATGATTTCATTAGGCGCTTCCACTGGTCAGCCGTGAGCCAATTACTTCCCTGCTATGTGATGATCAAGAGCAGGCACGTGCACAGACATTTTGGGGGGCAGGTGCTCAAAAAAAAAAAGGGCGCCCATCACCAAAATTATTAATAAATTAAATCTCTCTCGCTCTCTGGCTTCCACTCCCTTAACGTCTGATACATCAAATTATGTCTGGGGTGCCTTTTTTCTGTAATTGGTCCACCTCACCATGCTTGTGCATCAAATCTGAACTTGGGGAATACTCCAGCCACCCATTTTTAGAAAACCAATGCTTTTGGAATGACCGCCCTTCATAATTTTTTGGGGAGGAAAAATTCTGGTTGTCGTTGTAAAACAGGCAAAACGAAGAGATACATAAATATCACGTTAAACAATATGGGACAAGGATAGCATGACCCCGAGAGCTAGCATAGTTTACCTGCTATTTTCTAGCTATGAATTCTCGTGACATTTATAAACTAACATTCAACATACTTTCGAAATTGTTTAAACGGCATTTATACAACACAAAATATGCACTTTCAGACAAATAATGTCATTAAACCTGACAAACGTCAGTAAACAGCTGGACAATGCTTTGAAATCAAGTTAGTTGTCTGGTTATTTTTTTAGGAAACGTCGGACCAGTCCGGTTTTCAGACGTATTGTTTTCAGCGGCACTAATGTTGTTAATTTATACAACGTCGGGGGATTGCACAAACACCGTCATTACCTGTTTGTCTGATGCAGGTCAGTGAAGAAGTAGGCTGCACCTGTTGGCCTGCCGCTCAACACTGATGTGGGGGATGAGGAGGGAGGGGCGCGGAGGGGGCTTGTGAGCACCGCAGATCATAGGCAAAGAATACTTATTCTATGTCTATGCCGCGGAGCATGTCGGGGCGAAATTCTCACAAGAACTCCAAATAAATGCCCCCTCAGATATCAAAACCCATTTGGGGAAATTGATGACGAGAGACTAATTTGTATTCTAGAAATATTGATGATTGAAAAAAAAATTGGTCTCCAGAAAAAAAGGGCACTTTTTCTCAACCAGGGCACAAGGGCTGGTGCTTGAGCACCAGTTGGGGTCTATCTGTGCACGTGCCTGATCAAGAGTGAAAAGCCCCAAAACCAGCCTGGTCATTTGTACAGCAAGCAGGCAGTCTGAAAAAGACTAAATGATCCTGAGTCTTTCCTGACGGCTGTTCATTAACATTGCCACATAATTATGTAGCTTTTCAAATAAAGCCTTCTCGCCCTCCAATGTGTGATCAGAAATTCTGCAACCAAATCTAGCAGACTATATCTAAGCCTGTGAACTAACCCTGGAGCTTTCTCACCCTCTTCTCGAAAAAGTGTGTTCGCTAGGAGTTGCGAAGCCTACTCTGTGTGGGAGTGTGGATGTTTGGGCATTTCCTCCGTGTTGATTTAGGCGCTTCAGGAGTTGTTGCCTGAGTGCTTTGTTTTTTTGGAAGAATGAGGGGATCCCGGGGTGTTTTTTCTTTTTGGGAGCATTGGCACTGGAAGAGGTGGGGGTGGGGTGGACAGGGGAAGTCTGCACTGGGACTGAACGTCTGGGGCTGCTGGTCTAATGAAAACAAATGATGGAGTTGGGTCAGGAGGTCCCCAGATCAAGGCTTAAGAGGATCTCCTCTCAATTTCCAACCCCACCCTACACCCCCCCCCCCCCCTCCTCTTTACACGAGATTAATGAAGACCCAGGGATGGTGGCAGAAAGTGGCCATTTTTCAGTATCACTTACTTCAAGAGGCTTCTCTTGGCCCCAGGGCCTCGGGGTGCTGCTCACCTGTTGCCCCATTAAGGCCCTAATGGGTCCCACTACAAACAAGCCTGGGGGGGGGGGCCTTCCTTTGGTCACCTTACTGAATGAAAAGACATTAAACTGATGTTCAAAGTGGTTACGTCCACATACAACATGGACGCAAGCAGCACTCCTGTCCTCAGCGTTTACCCCAGGCGTTTCTCTCGACTCCAGACAGGTCTCCGCCCTACAAATGACTTACAACTCAATGGGTCTTCGATAGCTGATACTTCATAATGGTATTACAAGGTGTGTATACGGGTTGCTTTACTCTCATAGAACAATGGTGTTAACATTTGAAGTTTTGCTACCACAGCAGATGGGGAAATAGGGTGCTAACATTACACCCTTCTGAAGCGGTGGCTAGAGCTGCTGCTTTGCTATGTTGCCTGCTGGCATCCAGGGCCAGGAGAGGGCGTTGCGCCCTTCCAGATGTTTCTGTCTCCTTCTGGATCCTAGCGAGAACATGTTGACACATTGTCATCAGTTTTACCTGACTGTTCACAGGAATGTTATTTTTAGTCTGCAAGTGAGTGAGAAAATTCCAAGTTGAAAACCTTCGCAATTGGCATTTAAATATAGGTAGTTCTTAGATTAAATATATGGATTCAAATGTTTGGCAATGCAGACATGATTCCAAGAATTTCAAATTTGAAATTTGACACAAGGCCTTACTCTGGTTCTGTCCTCAGCCTGGCCTGCTTCCCCTGCTACCCTGCCCTTCATGTGGTGTGGTGTTCCAACTGGACCAGGTCACTTGAGTGATCAGCAGAGACCCCTTGTTGTTACTGGTTGCAAAAGCACTTTGTCACCCAATTGTTTAGCACAGGCACATCTTTGATGGAATAGCGCCCTCTGCTGTATACATTAATGTACTGACAAGCCATTTCAGATGTCTCTGAAGACACTAAAGCTAGACCTTTGACTTTGGCCTGAAACCTGTGTATGGGCCTACTCAAGGAAAGAGCCGATTGACTGGAATTCAAAGCAATCAGCCACAGAGTGATTATGGATAAAATGTATTCTGAAATTAATATTTTCTAGTTTAGTATTTCTCTTTTATTCCAAAAAAAGCTGATAAGAAAAACTGATGAAATTCATGTCTCCCAGCAGTTGCGTATGCAGTCCTTTGACCTAAATTATGCAACCAATAACTGTGCTGTCAGTTCATCTGAGGCATTGACTACCTGGCATGTGTCTTGACTTTTCCAACAGATTGAGAACAGTTGAACAGCTGAGACCCTCTACGGTACAATTTTTTGTCGGAAAGAGGTGGATATTGGTATTCACTGATCTGTGTTATGTATTGACCTTTACTTCTTTTCCTTTTAGGTTTGTTAATTGGTCACTTGGGATGTTTGAATGTGGAGCTGTGACACTATAAATCAATCACACATTTTGTTTCTCTAAATGCAGCTGTATGATAATAATGACAAGCATTTTAAGTGTCAAATTACTTGAGTTATTTAATGATTTGTCACAAAATGCCCAGTTACATAAAAACAAATAGATTTTTAAACTGGCCATTAACTCATTGTTGCCTTCTTAGAGTAGGGATGCTAGAACTAGGGAACCTTGCAAACACTAGCAGCCTATTGGCGCACAAGTCTTTTGGCAATACAGTTGGCGATGCGGTACTGTGGCAAAGCTTTTCCTATATTTACACTATGTATAACTAAACAAAGTATAGCTACATTAAGGATGTGTTAGCAAAACTGAACCACGCGAGGGCGGTGTTCTCACACCGCTAAGATATGCTCTTTAATGTATTATGTATTATATGTCTTGTTGGTCAGCCTGAAGTAATGTGATGTTCGGAATCTTATGCATTTCCAAATAAGCAGCCCCGCTGAGCATTATCATTTTGATCTCGGCTCAGTTTCGGTAATGCTGATTTATATATCTCAACAATGTCAAGCTTTTGTATATGCCGGTCCATGGTCATTTTATGGACAAGGTTATGTGATTTTCAAATTAAACATATTTCGTTCTCATAGTGCCGTGGACTGGCCGTTGCGAAGTTTTGGGAATTTCGCGTTGGGTCAGTCTGGCAAGGGCCGGCGTTTTTTTGCTGTTGTTGTTTTTTTTTTTTTTTGTCTGTGTGTTAGGCTACTTTCCCTGTCCTAAGACTTTAGACATTTTATTGTAGATATTCAAAAGGGCGTCTTAGCTGCAGCGATACAGCTGGTGCAACCTGTAATAACAGTGAGGGCGTTTGCCATCATAACTGCAAAGTACTCGGGATAGTTCCTACGAAACAGAAAGAAAAGAGGAAACCTGCGTCGGATGGTGCAGAAAAGGACAACTAGTAAAAGAAAAAGGCTTTGCTAGCTGGCGCCGAAGTGAGCGCAGGCAGGGGCATCAGAGAGTGAGCAGGGAGCAGGTGATATGCCATGCAGGGTAGCCGTGCTGTAAACTACCTAAATGAAATGAAGCAAAATGTTTGTTGACCTTTAAAACTCTGGTTTCAATGCTGGAGTCCCGCTGCTGGTTTGACCATTTCCAAGGTGCACGGACGTTTAGAAAAGTTAACGTTCAATTTATCTAAAGTGCTCTAACTTGACAGCCATCCGTTTAGTTCGACTGTATATGGGGAAAACAAAATGTTAATTTATTAAACGGATCTCCCATTTAGGAAAATACTGGACTGCTAATATCTTTATCAGTAGCCTATATTTTGAGAGTGAAGGATGGATGAGGGGGGAGGAAGAACCAGCACAGATTCAATTAGAGGTGTACTCCTGCATGTTATAGTGTGACTGACGTACATATAGGCCTACGTCAAAAATAAAGCGCAATGCATATGGACATAATTGTATATGATCAGGTCGGACTCCTTATTTCAAATGATTAGTTGTTGCATTACAATAAATAAAATGAATGGCATGTAGCCTAGAGCTGCATAATAGCCTACATCACATATGTAGTATTTGCCTATGTTAATGTTGAACTGTTTATTCAGATTTTAATGAAAAGGCTACAACATAATAGTTGAAGTTCATTTCCGAATGATATCTAATTTATGCATCTTAACAAACAGGTGAACCAGTCAGTCAGGCAGGGAAAGTTTGGAGAAAGAAGTCTTGCAGGGACCTCAGGGACGTTACATTTGTACTTTCTCTACACACAAACATGAGAAGTAAAACCTTAAAGAAAGGAGTTCATCGTTTTACTTACCTAATACAAAAATTGCAAAGTAATAAATTATTCTTTGATCGATAAATAGCTGTGTTCGTTCGAATTTGCCTTATCAAATGTGGTCAGTTGATAGTAAGTTTTGTTACTAGTCTGTCCCTTTCTATCATTTAAAATACTACTACTATACAATGATTTTGAACAGGTTTGTCCTCCCTCGCAGCCTCGCTCTCGATCAGCAGCCTATCTGAGGCATCCACTGATGAGGAAAACCGATTTGGAGTCGTGACTAACCAGAACTACTTTTCCCAGAATGCAAGAGCAAGCAGCGGCTTCTTGTCGTTATGCTGTCACTTTGCCCACAGCGTAGAATTGCCCTAGCATCTCCTCATAGGGAGTAGCCGTATGTTGAGGAAAATGCATTGAAAAGACATCTTTCAGATTTTTCCGTGCGTGTTTCCAAATGCAATGAAGGACGGGGATTGCGACAGGGCGGATTTTTCTCGTGTGCCGCACCGGAATACGGGCCTTTATTTTCAGAGATATGCGGATTCTTTTTCGCTGTAGGTGGTAACGCAGAAAAATACAAGATGAAGAAGCAATTCAATCGAATGCGACAGCTTGCCAACCAGACGGTAGGCAGGTAAGCGGTACCTCCCCGCTGTTCCGTCACGGAATTGAACGAAATTTAAGAAAGTTTGAATGGGGAAATCCTCCTTATCAGAATGAGTTGTCTAATGATGCTATTCCAGTGATTTATGGAAACTACCTGACTATGCAACTGCCATAGAGTCAGCCCTGTGATGTTTCTGCTGCATAATCCTCTTAGAAAGATTCATTTCAGGCTCTCTAGTGACAGAAGCGAAAGTCCTAATTGGGTTGCCAATGGTCTCATTTGCGTAATGGTCTAACGTTACTGCAGAGGTAGTGTGGAGGCGCAATGCTCTCAGAAGGTACCCACAGCGATGTTACACACGCTTACCCGCCCACACCAAAGGTTGTATTATCAGTGATTTAAAAAAAATACAATTAATTTGTTTGACCGTAGATAGTATTGGCGATCTCTGTACAAGGGGTCAGGATATTGCATACCATCAATGTCAGCAAGCCTCCTAGGATGCTTTTACAGCTGATGCAGACGGATGCGTCTTATGCGACGTGCGAGGAAAATGGAAAAGGTGCAATGTTTTCCAGTACGCAGTTATCTTTGCTACGGTCATCTAAGAGAAGGGAGAGTGGTCCAACCTCGCACCCATGTCATGGCCGTTTCTCCCGCGCCTTGCAAGACAAGGCTTTTCATCCGAGGTGGTACAAAAATCTATACGGTATCTTGCAGCGTGCATTCACGTCCATAAAATAATAATTCTCTCTATTTCGGCCGCACGCCTACTAAAACCACTTTATATTATTTAATCAGCTTTATTTGTGTAAAACCTTCAATCTGGTCACTTGACAAGGTGTTTTCTCCGGGTGATAATGTCATGCTAATCTGTGCTACTCTGATGTATTGCTACTGACCTTTCACATTCGTAGACTGTTGTGTATCACAGCACCCCCACCCTATCTCAAGGCCTGTTTTTCACCTATGTAGGCAGCTTGTCATGTAGGTGGCATTGTGTGTGGGGGCATAAAATGTGCACCTTTCCATGTCATATCCTGCTGGGAAGATAATCGCACGCAGCTGTGGGTCTTTATTCCAGGTAGTGAGCATTTGGTCTGTGGAAATGTCAGCCACTAGTTTCTCTACTTTCTACTTAGTCTGTGGCGGCCAGCATCAGTAGGGGCATTGGAGAGATGTCAATCAGCAACCACCGGCTCATGCAGTGCCGGCTTTCCCCCTGGACGTTGCACTGTACGTGCCAAAGTGTTTATTTGTGTATGTGTGTGTGTGTTTGTGTGTGTGTGTGTGTGTGTGTGTGTGTGAGGGGGGGGTGGACATGCTTGTATGTGCAGTTCCTGCTGTTTCGCAATGTATATATATTGTGCACACGTGTGTCATAAGGTGGTTGTATGCGAGCACGGTAATAACCGCGTTAATGCCACATAGCTGCTGCCCGGTGTGATGGTATTCTCACCACACAGTCTGGAGTGCCCCCGGTCCCTTGGCAGGAGCTTGCTCAAGCATTCTGTCGGCAGCGCTCCGGAATAATGAGCAACAACATGTTTCCCAAACAACAGGGTGCTCGGAGTAATGATTAAGTCTTACAAGGCCGGAGAGGTCAGGCCAGACCAGACTGTGAGAGGGAAGGGAAACCAGGGACAACACTTCACCTGCATCACACAGCAGCATCCCCCTCCACAGCTCAGTGTCATGGCCTAGAGCACACATACATACACACACACACACACACACACACACACACAAACACACACCCATACACCCACCCACACACACACACACACACACACACACACACACACACACACACACACACACACACACACACACACACAGACACAGACACACACCCATACACACACACATATGCACAGACACACACACACACCCATACACACACAAACACACATGCACAGGGCTTCAGAATCTGACATTGACCTCTGAGGGACCTTGACCTTCAGGCAGCGTGCTGAACATGTGGGAGGTGTTTCTTAAGTCCTCCCTGACATGCTGGCTTCTGCCATTCATATATCCAGTGCCTCTTACAGTGTTAAAGGAAATGCATAGCTCTGATTAGATGAGAACACGTGTGTTATTACACTGTAATGGCACTTCCATTTTTAAATCAGTTAGCACTTTGGAGCCCTGAGGAAGTGGGGAACACATGCAATTCATTTCTGATGATTGATTATTGTGATTAGAGATGATTGATAATTGTGATTTGTGATCTTCTCATGTATTGATGACCCAGGAGCCCTTTATTATAAGACGGATGTTGTCAGTTGAAGTTTTTTTCTGTTTGACTTGATTTTTGAACGACTTTACAAACTTAAAATCGATTTGATGAATTGATACCAGCAGCCTTCTTTAGGGGTCATGGTTTGAGGGTCATGGCTTCCTTTCTCTTTATAGGTAAATGGGGTATTTTGTATGAACCAAAAGGGGTGGAAGTATATGTTTGTGTGGTTTCAACAGGCTCTCTCCCATCTGGGAGGGAGGCAGTGTTCCCTTTTAAAAGTATGTCACAGACAGCAAGAGAGAGCGAGGGAAGAAATAAGCTCTTGAGAGGGAGGGAGTATTGTTACTGTGCCGTTTATTAATGTACATAATGTTTATGTTTTGCTGCAGTTGGGAGTAACACAAAAAGGATGTTATCCCCTTTATGTTCAGCTTGATAGAGAGATGGAGACTTGGCACAGCACAAGAGACGGAGAGGCACAGTAGGAGGGGGGGCTGTTCTGTTCTGAGGACTGATGTGTGTCTCTTTCTGGGGGACCTGCAGTTGCAGTGGGGGGCACAGGCAGTGATTAATGGTCCAGTGTAATGAACACATTTCACACACACTCTCCCACACACACACACACACACACTCCTTACAGAAGCCCTCCTCACTGTTTTGCTCTCGGCTCGCTAAACACTTGAGTCATTTGAGGTGTCGTCCGGGCCTGGAGACTGTCATCTGTATAATGGACGATGTCCATTTTACACAAATTTCATTGCCGTTGCTACACATTACAGCTCTTTTATCTCCTTTTTATGGTACACACGCGCTGTGGCGTCTCATTTCACTGGCTCTGAGGACTTTAAATAGCATCATTGCTTTCCCTCTTGTCTGGTGTGGTCTTAACATACTGTAGCGGGGTTGATGTTCTCTCCAGGGCATCACTCATCCGCTGACACGTATTGCATCAGGGAGCGTTGTCAGCTCCTGAGGACTGCACCATGTCGCCGTCTCCCCCGAACTGATTTATGCCACTCAGCCAGGAGTTGCAGAAGGTATTGGCTCTCAAAAGCCCAGGGAGAGACAATCAGGGAAACATCTAGGCTGGAGTGTTCTCACAGAGTCAGATTGATTATGGTTTCTCTCAGCCTCCCTTCTCCAACGCAGCAGGAACATTACCACAGCTGGCCAGGTTATTGTAGTTTTGCAGCCATTTGTCTTGGTGTCTTCGAACTGTGCAGCTCAGTTCATGGTGTGGTGTTTGGACCAACCAGGTTCTTGGGGTTCACGCATCAGGGAACTCTGTGTTGAATTGGAGATGGAATAACAGGCTGTGCTGAGCATACTGTTAATGTCCTCCATTCAGGCACACCATGGTGACGAGGTCCAATGTGGCGATGGAAAGCATCAGTCATGGAGGGTGCTGTCAGGCAAGGTGACACCCTCACCCTCTCTTCCTCTGCAGTGGCCTAGTTTTTAATTAGTGGGGAAGCGCTGGCTGGATGGGAGGTCTGGCCCTCATAGGGACCGTAGCAGGTGTGCAGTGTCAGCAGCTCTTGGTTCACTTAAGCTGACGCCGGTGGGCTCGGCAGCGCCATGTGACCGCTGATGGGGGGATGGATCCATGCGCGCTGCAGTGGATTTCCATAAAGCACCCCCCAGCCGTCAGCCATCCACCCAACGAGGCATTCTGCGATGCGAATCACGCCCGCCACTGGCGAGAGTGCCATTAAGGCATTTCCATGCTGCGCACAGATCTTATTGAGATAGCGTCCACAGGCAGATCTACTTATCAGTCTTGGCATCTCCACTGAGGACTCTTTTTTTGCCACAACATAGCTGTGGCATTAGCATTCACTTAATGATACCGTTTGAGTGTCATTGGGTTTTTTGGCTGGTACTTTAGTAATGGTATTTTTGATTAGGTTTTATTCATAGCATTTCCTATCTAGGTTTTGGTGCACTAATAAAAATAATAGGACTAGATTAGTGGAAGACATTTTTATTTCGGCGAGATACAAATGCAGTCACATTTCACAGTTACTCATGCTTCCTAAGGTTCCCCTGTTTATGGTCAAATCATCCATGTGTGAGGGTTGTTTACCTTTATAGTGTTTGCTCTGGAGGCCAATCCTTTTAATTGATATTATTTACTGGACAGTCTAAGAGGTCAATGTAACTGTACCATTCAAATCAGCCTATTTGTTTTAGGCCTTAAAGACTAAAACAAGCATTCTTCCCAATTACATCTCAAAAGTCAGAACAAAATGAGAGCTGAAACTGCCTCAGTACTTTCCAGAATGCTCAGCAGGAGCTTCTCCCCCTCCTCCCCCAAAGCTCTCTCTCTCTCTTTCTCTCTCTGACACACACCACCACCAGGGCCCCATCCTCTGCCGATAATCCCCGTTATTGTGTGGTAATAGATTTGTGGAAAGCAATTAGAGCCCAGGCTGCATCTCTCTGTACCCCGGGTCCAATTATGAGAGAATAGCCACCATTTGGAGGCTGCAGCTGAAGCTCTCCACCACACCACCACACCACCACACCCCCACCCCAGACCCCAGACCCCACACCACCAACCCCCCGGCCCCACTCCAGACCGCCGACCCCCACCTCCACTTTTTGATGTACTCTCTGGGGATGCAATGTGCTGCAGCTGAGGTGGCATGCCGGCCTTTCATGACGTTTTCACTGGCTAAAAGCTAGAGTCTGAGGCTGACGTACCTCAACTATCAAATAAGGGATGTGATAAAATAGTGTGTGTTTGTGTGAGAGAGAGAGGTGAGGGGGGAGAGAGAGCATGTTTTTATGTGTGTCTGGGCATGCTTTGTGGGTGTGGTATCCTTCATTGCCGATGTCCTGCTGAATATTGTACCACATTAGCTGATTGTTTTTGGGTGGGGTCTCTGGACGATAGATGAATGCCATGTTATTTTAGACCTGTTCGCAGCTCCCTGCCAAGTAGAACAAAGCCTTGCATAGCTCCACTGCTTACAGACACAGATAGCCGTGAGAAAGGCCAAAACTTGCATGCATATGTAAGCATACGTATACACTATTTGAATATAAAACAGAGGATAACCTCAAAGTGTTCCAGGAATTCCTGCAGTGTGGTCGCTCAGATAAGCCACAAGGAATGAACCGGCGAGGTAAAGGGACCACAGCAGCACGCCGAGGCTGTCAGTTCCAGTGTGCCGGAGCTGCTCTAATCCCCTGTGTGTGTAGCCAAGGACAGCATCATCGCGATTCCTGTCAGTGTGTCCTTGAGATCCAGCAAGGTTGATTCAAGAGGTGTGGACGAGGTGTACTGTTCAATACAGGAGCCAAGCAGGGTTAGCCCACCTAGCCTTTACACCTCAGTAGGGTCAATATGGCACAGAATATGCATATTAGCATAGAATGTTTACATGAAGTTGAATAACTAATACATTTTGAGTGGAGTAGGGGTTCAGTTGCCCTGTGTCATAAATACTCTGCGTTATTGTCTGTAATTGGTTTGGTCTGAAATGAAGGGCGCACAATAGACTGAAGTAATACAGTGTAACCTAATTCTTTCCCTGGTCGAGTGTTCATGGCATCAAGACATGAGCTTGCATGTGGAGCTTGTCCTTGGCCTCTTGAAACGGATCTGCAGTGTCAGCAAATGACAGTGGGCTGATTTACCCCATTTACCATCAATAGAATTCACCCCTGTATGTAGAGGGTGAAGACCAGTTGGTATTTTGTTAGTGTTGTCCTGTTGGAGTCAAGCTTTTATTCCAGCCGAAACGGTACTTGTACAGTTCTGTCTGGATACTGAGTGGTAGTGGTAGGATACTGGAAGAGAGGTGGCAAGATAATGAAACAACAACATGAAACATGACGGGACAGGGGAATGAGAGAGACAAAGAAAGAGCGAGAGAGAGAAAGCAGATCTGAAACAGAGGTCCTTGGTTTGGAGAACGCTAGACGCTGGGCACAAAGAGAGAAAAACATTTGTCACTGAGGTCACAATGTGTTCATAATGGATATTTTGAGGAAACCGGGTTCATATGGTATTGGATGACCACCGCGTCATGTTTTTGTCGTTGATGGCAGCACTCCACCCATAGCCCTTAAAAAAAAAAAAACTACTCATGGAAAAAGAGTCTGCGGCCAGCATGAGTCACTCTCCATCCTCTCTGTGTCTGCAGATCTTTGATAAGCCTTCACTGTACTTTGGTAGCATCACATGAGGCAGCCTCGTTCCTCCCCAAATTCTCTTTTGTTCCCCAACAGCACCCACACACACACACACACAAACACACCCACACACACACACACACACACACACACACACACACCCATACACACACAAACACACACAACACACACACACACACACACACACACACACACACACACACACACACACACACACACACACACATACACACACACATAACACTATTCCAGTCTCAGCACCCACTACTGCAGGCATGTTCATGTTACTGGAAGCCCCCCAAGTACATAATCGTAGAGCATCAAGTTAATTAGCAGAAGTTCATTAAATCAGTTGATCAGTTGTGGTATGACACACTGTTCTAGTGTTCTATCAGAATTGCTCTCAACTCCCTTACTTACTTCCTGCACGCAGGAATTTGTGTTATATCACCATCTTAATCATATTTGATGCTTATTTGTATATTTGATTATTGTCCTAGTGTAACAAGGCATTTTCTCCACTCTGTCTTGGCACTTGATGAGGACATTGAAATCTTGAATCTGGTTGCCTAGTAACGTCTTTTTTAAAGAAAATGTCCTGCTCTCTCTCTGTCTCTCTCTCCTCCCTATCTCTCTCCCTCCCTCTCTCTCTCCTACTTCTCTCTCTGTCACTCTCTCTCTTTCACCTTGCCCACATGTTATTAATGATGTGAGAACCCTGGGTGGGGGAGGTGCGAGGTACATATTGCAAGATTTGCTGGAATATTTGAGTGCTTCCATCCTCCCTCCCGGCCCTGGTTGAGGCAGCACTTGGAGGCCAGATTAGTACGGCTACTTTGAATATCTGACAGCTCTGCCTGCACCTTCCACATTGTAGTTTCTGGTATTGTATCAATCAGTTCAGTTTTCTGAGTCACAAGTTGAGTGTTTCCCCCTTAAACAGACCACCCTTCATGTAGAAAGTTGTTGGAGATAATTCAGTACTTGCCTTCCCAGAGCAATTTTACAGGGTGAGTGGCTCTTCCTGGACGTGTGTGTGTGTGTGTGTGTGTGTGTGGCTCTTCCTGGACGTGTGTGTGTGTGTGTGTGTGTGTGTGTGTGTGTGTGTGTGTGTGTGTGTGTGTGTGTGTTTGTGTGTGTGATTGTGTGTGTGTGTATGTTGCAGTTATTCTTGCATACTTAACAAAGCTGCGACCTAGTTTACTGGACAACTCCAGTAAGTGGGTTTTTCTGTTTCAGTAGCCTGGTTGCATTCCCCTCCCCTCAGTTTCGTCTTCCTGGAGTCAAAAAAACCTCTTTAGGTCTCTCCAAATCTCTCTAGCGTGATTTAGCATTGTGCTCAGTAGGAGAAAAATGCATCCATCCCTTGGCTTGAAATGCTGTGAATTTCCCGATGTCATGCTATCGCTCCTGTTCCCCGCCTCTTCCTCTCTCGCTCTCTCCTTCTCCCTCCCTCCCTTTCTCTCTCTCTCACTCACTCTCTCTTCCACTGCCCACTCTTTCTCTCTCTCTCTCTCTCTCTCTCTCTCCCTCTCTCTCTCTCTCTCTCTCTGTCCAACCCACTGCACTATTCCGTTGCTCTCCCTCTCTCTCTCTCTCTCTCTCTCGCTCTGTCTCTCTCTCTCTCTGCCCTGTGCTGTCAGGTTAGTGGCGTGGGAGGATGGTTGGATGGTTTTTCAGACAGAGTGGCTGCCTCTGCAGGTTAGACACCTACCCAGCGCTCCGGTTCTGTGCCTGGCGCTTGCAGGAACACTCCCTACCCAGCGCTCCGGTTCTGTGCCTGGAGACCGCAGGAACACTCCCACTGACCAGACCGTCCGTTGGCTTTGGCTCCACATCAGTTCAGTCCCGTCGCTTCTATTTTATTCAGATATCATTATGTACACATGAATAATTTATGCTGTCATACGTCCTTGAGTGCGCATGTGTGTGTGTGTGTGTGTGTGTGTGTGTGTGTGTGAGACCCTGAAGGACAGAAAATAAGGGAGAGAGAATGAGGGAGCATGGCTGTCTTAACACAAGTATTAACACATCTGAGCTGAAATGGAACCTTATATAAGGAGGGACGAGTGTTTGACGGTTTAGCCATGCTCACTGTTTGACCCAGGTCCACCTCCCGTTTAATGGAAGGCCTGGCACATCTGGTGGGGAGCCCGACTGAGAGCCTGGGTCAGATGCGGCTGTCATCATGCATCAGTCACAGTTCAGGAAACCCCACACCTCACCTCAGTCACCCCTCCCCCCAACACACACACACACACACACACACACACACACACACACACATGCGCACTCAAGGACTGATTTGCTGATTTGTTTAATATTGCAAAGGCGAGGTGGGCAAGTTTGAATGGTGGGGGCCACTGGGAATCTCTTTTGCATTCTCTCTCACCCTCTCTCTCTCTCATACACACACTGTCTCTTTATCTTTCTCTCTCTCTCTCACACACACTCTCTTTCTCTCGCTCTATCTCACACACACACACTCCCTCTCCCGCTCACACACACACACTCTCACTCTCTTTCTCTCTCTTCCTCTCTCGTTTTTTTCGCATCTCGCTCCAGCGCCATAAATCTTGTTTTATTAATACCACGCTCTTGCATTACATCTGTGTGCTTTTGTGCTGTCTGGTCCCTGTAGCAAAACCACTCCAAAATTACACTCTCTTCCTGAGCAGAACAGCCCACTTCCCGCCTGCTTGATTGTACTTACCCTGTCCGTTAGGTTGCGTTCTCCATCCGAAGTGTTCTATTGTCACTATCATTATGCACCCAGAGCATCCAGCGTTTGCAGGCGTGACGTGAAACGTGTGTGGTGTGACAGATGGTGTTGACAGGCACACAGTGATTGTTGTTGGTTGCTCTTTCCCCTGCTATTCCTCCCACACCATTCTCTGGCTAGTGCTACCTGTTTAAACTGTAAGGAGGTAACATGTTGCTAATGGGTTAAATGGGTATTATGCATGCTTTTTATTATTACCTTAATGGGTATTATGCGTGCTTATCCATAGTCCTGTCTCTCCCTTCCATCATCATCTACGTCTACATCTGTTTATAGCCTGTGGGCATACAGGCTGTAGTATTTTCCTGTTTTGCAGTCATGTGTACTGTATGTTCAGTCACTCCGGTGCTTCAGACTTGATAGGCAGATTAAGAGCGATATCCTGAGAGGAAATTCCACTGTCTGAAAATAAACAAGCAGGAGGAACTGGGCCCCTATCTATCAGCCGCGACCATCTCTGCTGATATGGCCTCTCCCTTTGATCCCAGGGCTGGGAGGACCTTTTCCTTTGCTGGTGTGTGTGTGTTTTTGCCGATTTGGGTCCGTTTTTGTCGCTGCCCTGCACTGGCCTGGTCCCCTAGGGAAACCAAATAGAGAGTCAGACAGAGATAGAGGGTGAGAAAGATAGAAAGAGAAAGAGAAGGGGTGGAGAGAGAGAGAGAAAGATGAGCCTGCTGGCTCGCACATAAAGCATATGTGCTTGACATGTTAGGGCCCAGTACTGCTCTGGCTTGTCAGATGCTCTTGAAAACCCAATGTCAGCGGGAGATGACTACCTGTCCGTTGCTCATGGCTTCCCAATCTCGCCATGTGGCTCCACTGAAGAACAGCTGCCTTCTCCACAGTGGCCCACACCCACACCCCCTCGGCTTCAGGCATGGGTCAGCTGTAAACCCCCCCCCCCCCCCCCCCTCTCGGTGGGGCAATGCTGCCCGCCGCTCCTCTGGAGCCACACGGAGGATGACAAGCTCCCAGCCGCTGGGGCAGAGAAGTTGGCATCAGAGCCAGGGCTGCAGGGTGAGGGCTGGAGGTTGTGACAGCCAGGAGGGGGTGATGAGAGTGGGATTGATGGAGCCTCTGGGCTGTTGACATATCGCCATGTGTCAAGCGGATGTCAAGGCTTTGACGGCAGAGACTACACATGAGACTGACTTCATGTTTTGACTTTCCCCTCCTCTCTCTATCCCTTTTTACTCCTTTCCCTCTTTCTGTCTCTCTCATTTCCTTTCCCCCTCTTTTTGCTTATCTCCTTCCTCGCTATATCCATTTTCTGACTTTCTGACTTTCCCTCTCTCCCTCTGTGACTCAGTCCCCCCCCTGTATTTAATTTCACTCTGCACAGCTCATAGCACAACCTTCCAGAAAGCTGGTTTATATTAGCGCCGTTCCGAGGCAGAAGTGCCCCAGTTCCCATGCCTTTACTCCTCTCACCTTGGCACTGTACAAGGGACGTTAATCACCACTTGTTTCCTCCTGCCTCGTGTGTGTGTGTGTGTGTGTGTGTGCGCCTCCGAGCACGAGCGTGGGCATCGGCGAGCTGACACACACTCCAGGGCGGGTGCAGTGCCGCTTGACTTGGCCATGCGGTTTACATTTGCATTTAGCACATTCTTTTGGCAGACGCTTCTATTCAGAGTGACCTGAGAGTGAAGCCACAGGCGATACACACACACACACACACACACACACACACACACACACACACACACACACACACACACACACGAATAGTAGCGGAGACTCATACTCTACAGAAACATCAGTTATTTGACAGGGTTGCAGAACAATGTATGGCAAGCCTAATGCACCCAAAATCCCTGACCATAGCCCGGAAAATCAGCAAGACTCTGCAGCCAAGTTACCGTAGATGCAGCCAAGTTACCGTAGATTAAACAATGAACGAGTGTATTACTGTGTGTGAGTGCATCATTCCTATCGAGAGCAAATGCCTACTTTATGTACAGACGTATCATGCTGTAATGAAACATAACAACACCACAGCATTGGACTTTAAACTAGCAAGAAGTCCGTTCTGAACATCATTGTGAGGATAATTGCAACACTAAAACAGCAAAGGAGTGCAAATGGTTCCTGTTCAGACACACAGACAACCTCTCTGGACAGACCCTGATGCCATCATGAGGAGCTGCAGACGCCTTCAGAGAGGAGAAAAACAAGGAGACAGGCAGCGCCTGGATGTGATATTGGACGAGGCCAAGGAGCCGCTCCAGCAGGGACGAGGGAAAAGGAGGGCATTGAGGGGAACAGATGGCAGGCATTCTCACTGCTCCACGGGCCTGTTGGCATGGACTCCCAGCACGGCCCAGCGATAAAAATACCCCCATTCTGTTACCCTCACACGCCCATGGCCGAGTGTCATTTTTTTTTGGGGGGGGGGGGGGATGGGGTGGGGCTGGGGTTGAAATGAATGACAGGGCCAACATAATGGCTATTATGCTGATTCGTCCTTTATTGAGGCCAGAGTCTGTGAGTCTCGCCGGGGGACAATACCTGGAAGTGGCTGCTTGGTCAGTGGCCGGAAGTAGGAGGGGGAGAGAGAGAGAGAGAGAGAGAAGGACAGAGATAGAGAGAGAGTGAGAGAGAGAGAGAGAGAGTGAGAGAGAGAGAGAGAAGGACAGAGTGCGTGGCTGCTGGCTCGTTGGGTCAGACACGCTGTTGTGAGCTGTTATCGTCTCCCTTCAGTGTCACACAACAACAGCCCAGCTGGAGCAGGAAGGGCCCCAGTCAGAGGTGGAATTCCTGGGCAGAGCGTGCCGCATAGTCCCCCTTTCACAGGCAGTTCTGAATGAACAGCAAAGGGCTGCTCTCTCACTCACTGCACACACGCACACACACACACACACACACACACGTATGTCTACACTCATACATTATTACAGAGGGGCCCATGCGTCATTGGATAGTGTCTCCTAATGAAGCCAACCTGGCCCATTTTAGCATGAAAGTTAAACCAGCTTTCATCACTGTCAAATTAGGATGGTATTAGTGCAGGCCTTGAATGAAAACTCTGATCCATGAGAGAGTCCCACCAGCCTTGTCTGTTACTGTGGCCACACTCTCTCTCTAGGCTCTCTTTAGAGTGCTTCTTATATCTTACTTAACTTCACACAGAGTCTTTGAATCTAGTGACATTGAGGCATCTAAAGTGACTTGAACCTTCAGAATACACTCCTAGTACCAAGTGTAAATGGGTGCAATGTTATGCAATACACATACTGCCCACTGTGCTGTTGTGCTTCCGGAGCTGTGGTACGCTTCAGCTGAAATGAATAGTAAAGGTAAATAGTAAAGTGGCATTGGGATTGCCGCCTGTGGAGCTGGTCAGCTGTGTGTCCGTCATGGTCCGTGTTTTTTAAGTGTGCTTATTTGTTGCTCTTTCCCCTCTGAGCTTGTCAGGGCGCAGCGCAGCATCACAGGATTCCAGCTTGTAGCATCTGCTGCGGGCAGCTTGCAAATTAATTTATTATTTTGTTTATTTTGTCGGCTCTGAGCATAAGGCCGCGTCCTGGCCTCAGGGCTGTTGGAGAACGGAGAACATTCATGCACACACACACACTCATAGACACACACACACACACACACTCATAGACACACACACACACACACACTCATAGACACACACACACACACACTCATGTGTCTGCCGTCGCTCACTCTCAGTCTTACACAATCTCCATCTGAGCACCCATTTGAGTCTCAGAGAGATCTTGCCTAACCGGCTGACTCTGTTTTTACCTAACAGCCATTTGGGAGCTGTGCTTTGGTTGGCTATTGAGACTAAATGTGTTATGAAGTGTGTGTCGTGTTGTGTTGTTTTCAGTAGCTCCTCTTTCATAACACCGCTGCAGCTCAGCTGAAGTGGACGGATGCACTAGTGGTTATTTTCACTCTCCAGCATTAGCGGGGAGAGTGTGCTGCTATGGCAACCTGGTCTGTCCGCATGTATGTGAGAAGACATGTGGGTCACTTTAAAAACTCACGTGCCACGTCCTCAGTCTTCCCAGCCTCTCCACCCACCTGTCGTCATGGGCCATCATGAGCCAGCATCATGAAGTGGGCGTGGTTCTAACACCTCCTAGAGGATGAACCTGATCCAGGTTGTTTTGTTTGTTTGTTATTTTTTTTTTTTTGTGGAAATATGTTTATGCATGCCTGCTTTTTAACCAGTTTGCAAAGTTAAAAGCAAATTTGGATTGAAAGGTTTCTAAGCCATGCCCACCTCCCCAACCACGCCCCAGAATCTCTTCAAGCGCTTTCTCAAGGCCGTTTCTCATCCAGGTTTGTGCCTGCAGAAGGGTCTCTGATGTCAGCTAATGTTCCCCCATCACACTCATGGGGCCTTCGAGGGGTATGTGTGTGTGTGTGTGTGTGTGTGTGTGTGAGAGAGAGAGGTTCTGGCATACATCAGCGATGATGTCATCATGTGCTGACATCACAGCTCGGGAATGAGGGAGCGAGTCCATCTCTGGTGGACACACCCATCTCAGGTCAGGGGGAACAGCGAGACCGCTTCCCTCTTGTTTTCATAGCTTAGCAGGGGCAGGATGCAACGAGGCATTGGGACACTCATTATCAGTCAGCCCCCTGTTTATGAAGCAAGGATTGAAAGGGAATATGCTTACTGAAACTTAGCCAGTTCATGGGGACTGTTTTCCTTGGTCCTATGGTTCCTCCGATGCTCGCAGATAACCGAAACAACCAAACACGTTGTCATCACTTTGGCACAAGCGTTGGTTTCCAACAAATAATTAATCATGGTCATGTAGCGAATTCCTTGGCTCTTCGTGATTAATAGCTGGAACACTTGTGAGATTCCCCCAGTGGCTTGTTGAGTTTGTTCTGGTTAAATAATTCACGCCCTGCCCCTGTGATACTAATTGCCTCTTGTTTTTGGTGCTTATTTCAGGGCGGAAAAAACAGAAGTTCTCAGCGATGACCTTTTGCAGGTAGTTTTGCAAGTTAATTGGGGTTCTATTTTGTAAATGCTTATAAGTGTGTGGTGGGTGTGGTGGTATGTGTGTCTTTGCAAAGTGCATATTCATGTGTGTGTATGTGTGTGTGTGTGCTCAGGTGGAGAAGCGTTTGGACTTGGTGAAGCAGGTGTCCCACAGCACCCACAAGAAGCTGACCGCCTGTCTGCAGGGCCAGCAAGGGGCCGACGGGGAGAAGAGATCGGTCAAGTCCCCCGCGGTGTGTGCTCTCACCCAGCCTCTCACACAATCTCACCATCCATATATGCATAGATGGGCAGATGTCAATGCTATTCTTGGCACTCCAAAGGCAGATTCGTTGTGTTACAGTTATTCTGTTTCATTTTCTCTGTTAGTTCTTGTGAGCGATTGTTTTTCCATTTCATTGGGACTCATCTTGATAAACACATAAGGCATGATGGTAAGATATTAAGTATATTGATTGATAGTAAGATATTAAATACATTGATTGTCTTTCTCCTCAGAAAAAGCTTCCTCTGACCACTCTGGCCCAGTGTATGGTCGAGGGGGCTTCTGTGTTAGGTGACGACTCCCTGCTAGGGTGAGCTCACACATCCTTCTCTCACACACTCCCCTGTTAGCACTGTCTGTTATCTCTCACTTATTATTGTCTTATCTCTCTTAACATCAAAGCACAGTGCGTTATCTCTCACGTATTGCACTGTTCCATCATGACATGTCCTATTACTGTATGCTCACTGAATCTGTATCACTGTCCCCTTGAGTTGTGTTGAAACAACAAAACGAACTGAAACATAATTCATGTCGTAAGAGATGATGTCCATGATTTAAGTAGTTACATACCTTCTTTGTTTAGATGGCAGTAGCATAACATCTCATGTGAACAAAGCTGAACAACCCAGATTTAATTTAAAAGCACTACTACCCACATGTTGTATTGTGCCTCTTTGTTAAGAGTGTGCTACAAAAGTCTGAATATGAGTCTAAAGGGCACTGATGTAACATGGCAGTGGTGCTGGTGTGGTGTTCTCTGTGTTTGTTTCCCGCAGGAAGATGCTGAAGATGTGTGGGGATGCAGAGGAGCAGCTGGCCCAGGAGCTCATCCTCTTTGAGCTGGAGATCGAGAGAGATGTGGTGGAGCCGCTCTACGTGCTGGCGGAGGTGAAACTCACATCAACTAACTGATATCTCTCCCCCAACTACCTGAACTGAGTGACTGATATCTCTCCCCCAACTACCTAAACTGAGTAACTGATAGCTCTCCCCCAACTACCTGAACTGAGTAACTGATAGCTCTCCCCCAACTACCTGAACTGAGTAACTGATAGCTCTCCCCCAACTACCTGAACTGAGTAACTGATAGCTCTCCCCCAACTACCTAAACTGAGTAACTGATAGCTCTCCCCCAACTACCTAAACTGAGTAACTGATAGCTCTCCCCCAACTACCTAAACTGAGTAACTGATAGCTCTCCCCCAACTACCTAAACTGAGTAACTGATAGCTCTCCCCCAACTACCTGAACTGAGTAACTGATAGCTCTCCCCCAACTACCTTAACTGAGTAACTGATAGCTCTACCCCAACTACCTGACCTGGGAATGGTGCCAATGTGCTTACAGCTATTAACGTTCTTCTGTGTGTACACAAATTAGACAATTGCTATTCCACATAATAACAAGTTAACTCCTCTGTTGGACTGTTAATATTTCCTATGGGTGAAATCTTTATGTTAGCAATGGAAATACATTGTTTGGATATTGGTGATTGCAACCAAGTAAAAATAATGCTAAAATAGTCAATTTAAAATCCAAAAACATTGGCTACGAACATTTGCTCTGTACTGATGTAGAGATTCTGTTTGGTTTGCCTGTGCAGGTTGAAATTCCTAACATTCAGAAACAGAGGAAGCACTTAGCCAAGATGGTGCTGGACATGGACTCTGCGCGGACGCGGTAAGAGCAGCTCTCACACCTAAACACCGCTGTCATCACCCAGTTACAGCTGCCCCTCACTCCCACCCTGTTATTTCCCCTCTAGGTGGCAGCAGTCCTCCAAATCCTCCAGCCACCCCAGTAACCTGCAGCCAGGCGGGGCCAAGTCCGACTCCCTGCGAGAGGAGATGGAGGAGACGGCCAATCGCATGGAGATCTGTAGGGTGAGCTGTGTTCTAGCAGTGGAGTCAGGAACTGTTCTGGAGTCAGGAACTGTAAATTCTGTGCCGAAAAGTTGTCTCGCTACAGTCGTTTTACCGCTACTTAGAAGGGTATAATATATATGCTGACAACATGGACTCCTGTGTCCATGAATATAAATATGTATATATAGTAAGTGTGTATACTATAAGAGGAACATTTACAACAATGAGTGAGTGCTTCAAACCAAATAGCAACAAATGATTGCAACTAAATGAGCTACTGTGTCCTGTCTTCTTTTTCTTTGTAGGATCAGCTATCAGCAGACATGTACAGTTTTGTGGCCAAAGAAATAGACTATGCAAACTACTTTCAGATGGTAAGTTCCCCACTTGATTGACAGCTGTGTGGGACAGCTGTATTCATTCCCTTTACTGACTACTGTATAGGTGACACAATAGTGTGTGCAGGAACAGACAGGTGTGTCTGTGTGTGTGTATTTGTCTTCTGCACAGCTCATAGAGGTTCAGTCGGAGTACCACCGAAAGTCCCTGGAGATCCTACAGGCCGTGCTGCCCCAGATCAAAGCCCACCAGGGTGAGTGTGTGAGTGTGTGTGTGTGTGTGTGTGTGTGTGTGTGTGTGTGTGTGTGTGTGTGTGTGTGTGTGTGTGTGTGTCTGTGTATCTAATTTGAACCAGTGCCATGAAGCCCTTGCATGTTATTAGAATGCCACCAGTATACTCTGTGCCCTTGTCTCTGCTGACTGTAAGTCCATGGCTCTGTGGTGTGGTGTTGTGTTGTATTGTTTTGACACGGCAGAGGCTTGGATAGAAAAGCCCTCATTTGGAAAGCCTCTGGAGGAGCACCTGACCCTCAGTGGCCGAGAGATCGCCTTCCCCATCGAGGCCTGTGTCACCATGCTGCTGGAGTGTGGCATGCAGGAGGAGGTAAACCCAGCTCTTCGGGCGTAGTTCAGTGCTCAGCCTGGTCCGTCCTCTATTGGCCATGCTGCTTACAATAACAGGCATAGCATTGAGATAATAACAGTGCCATAGAAATGCATTAGAATATATGGGAACACAAGTGCATAGATTTTGTAACCTCTGTGCAGAGTCACATTGGACAAGAACATTTTCTGAATGGCGAAAGTGTGACCTGATGTCATGTTATTAAGAAACACTGTATAATGTGATAATATTACAGAACAATTGTAGGAAGTACTGTAGATATTGTTCTCAGCAAAAAACACGTACAAATGCATATTAAGCATATTATCCTAGCCTCTTGTGTCTTTGTTGGTTCTGTCAGGGTTTGTTCCGGGTGGCACCCTCTGCGTCCAAGCTTAAGAAGCTGAAGGCGTCGCTGGATTGTGGAGTGGTGGACGTGCCGGAGTATTCAGCCGACCCCCACGCTATAGCGGGTGAGCTGCACCTCTTTCTCTCTCTCTCTATCTCTCTCTTTCTCCGTGTACCGCTGTGATGATGTCATTTCCTCATTCTCACCCCAGATATGCTGGTTATCTCTAAAAGAGTGTGTATACGATTTGACCCCAGCTAGAGACTCCATTAAACTCTGCCCTAGTTTACTTGAGTCTAATGTTCCCTTTGGTGGAAGTGTGCCTCCGCACACACACACACACACACACACACTGTCAGGGACCTGCGGCACATGGTAAAGTGAATCTGACAGGCGAAGCTCATCTTAGGGACTGTGTGTGTGTGTGTGTGTGTGTGTGTGTGTGTGTGTGTGTGTGTGTGTGTGTGTCTGTGTATGTGCGTCTGTGTGTGTGTGTGTGTGTGTGTGTGTGTGTGTGTGTGTGTGTGTGTGTGTGTGTGTGTGTGCGTGAGTGTGCGCTTGAGTGTGAATGCTAGTGTATGCATATGCACAAAAATGTTTGTGTCATTATGCGTATGTGTGTGCGTATGTGTGTGCGTATGTGTATGTGTGCGTGTGTGTGTGTGTGTGTGTGTGTGTGTGTGTGTGTGTGTGTGTGTGTGTGTGTGTGTGTGTGTGTGTGTGTGTGTGTGTGTATGTGAGAGTGTGTAAGTGAGTGAGTGTGGCCAAAGCTCATCTCTCATCAACCAAAAACCAAACCTTCCTCTAGGCCCCATTTCATATCTTTTGCCTGACTGCCTCTCTCTCTCTCTATCTCTCTCTCTTTCTCTCTCTTTCTCTCTCCATCTCTCTCTCTCCATCTCTCTTTATCTTTGTCATGCCATCTCTCCTTCTCTCTGTATGTCTATCTCTGTGTCATTCTTTATCTCTGTTTCTCCCCCCTCCCCCATTATTATCCCACAGGGGCTCTGAAATCATATCTCCGTGAACTCCCTGAACCCTTGATGACCTCTGAACTCTACGATGACTGGATCCAGGCCTCAAAGTAAGCAGGGAATCCCCCTCAACCCCACCCTCCCCTCCCCCTCCAACAACCCCACCTTTCCATCTCCACCCCTTTCCCCATCACTATAAAAGCTCTCATAAATTAGGAAGCGGAGACTCTATCCTGATGTCCTCCGAGGAATGATTTTAAGTGCTTCTCTGACATGGATGCAGAATGTCGTGCCTCTCCACGGATGACTAAACACTGCTCCCCCCCCCCCCCCTCCCACCCCCCATCCCCATGCTCAGCATTCAGGATTTGGACAAACGATTGCAAGCCCTGCTGACCGCCTGTGAGAAACTTCCACAAGACAATTTGAACAACTTCAGGTCAGCCTCTATTCGACTTTTTTACTTTTTTATTTCCAGGTCAATTTAGACTGAAAACAAAAACGTTTGTCTGAGACCCGTGTCAGTAGTCTGTGTTTTGTGCCTGTCACTTGTTGCATATCACAGGAGGTCTCTGAAATGGAGTGTGCTTTGTTTTGCCTGGGGGCGGGGGGGGGGCAGGAGGGTTGATGAGTGCTTGTTGACTGACTGCCTGCATATGTCACCTCGTGTGATTGTGGCACGCTGAGAGCGTCGTTAGCGCGAGGAGCCGGGGAAGGGCTCTAGCGTTGCAGACCCGGCCACTGGCGAGTCGCCAAAGCTAAATGTCCTTGACGCCGCCCCATCGTCACAGTCCACAGTTAAAATCGTATGTAGGCCATTACCGAATAGGAGGAGGAGACGAAGGATAAATGCAGCCCCTCGTTCTGACCTGGATTCGTGAGAGTTCCGGGAATAGCACATCTTAATGATGGCAAGACAGTTGGCTCTGCGCCGTGTTGCCACACAATATTAATAGTGTTATAGATGAGACCACCGGTACAGTCCAAACGTCTCCACAGTCTATGTCTAACATGTATTTTAATGCTACTGTATAGATTAAACTGCACTTCCTTATATGATAGCTGAAATAATTGCACTGGAGTTCTTCCCTGGGTAATTGGATTCATGAAAGATATTCAAAGACAGGAACCGAAGAATAGAGCATTGCTATAATGGACAAAAGTGTTTCAAATCATTTTTTTTTCTAGATGCTTTATTAACCCCCTGAGGGTAATAAGGACTCTACGTACATTTAAGTGTTGGTAGCGAGTACACTTCAGCACCCAGGGAGCAGTTAGAGTTAGGTGCCTTGCTTGAGTGCACTTCAGCCATGGATGCTGAGGGGGGAGAAAGCGCTGTTAATTCACTCCTTCCCATCCCCATTTCTTCATGCCGGTCCAGGGGATCGCACCAGCAACCATTCTGTCCCAGGCTCGCCTCTCTTCCCTTTAAGCCATGGCTGTTAGTTATTATAGCACAGCACAGACACTCCTATAATTAAGGTTATGCACTCCAGCTTGAAGTATATTAACCCTGAAATCCTGAAATATTCATGAACAGCTTAAAATAGAAAGGGATTTCGG
>NC_137916.1:12566455-12763955 GCF_963457725.1 Sprattus sprattus | reverse complement strand
CTCCGCCCTTCCCCGGCTGCCGCCCTCCCCAACATCCCCACACTGCCACCGTGGCCTCGCTCTGAACCAGCCAAGTGCCCCTCCTCCCTCCTTTTTTGATCTGCTCCTCTCTTCTGCTATTCTCTCTCTCTTTTTTTCTTTCTTTCTATTTTTTGGTTTTTCTTTGCTGGTTTCAATGCCATATCTCAGATTCTGTAGCATTCTCATTGTCAAGCGATGCCTCTCACAGGGGGTTGCCTAGCAACTGAGGATGTTACTGGCTTTCGAGAAAGTGGAATCCTGGCATAGAATAGAAATAAATACATGACTAAACCGGCACACGAATGTATTTATTTTTTATTTCATACAGAATTATTTGTTTTGGAGAAATCCCTCGTCTTTTAGCTGAAACTGTTGGTTTTAAGCAGTCAGTCCATAGCATAATAACAACCCAGTGAGATGCATGGAGTGGCGCTTCTGCCTGCCAGGCTCTGCCTCCCTGCTAGCTACTCGCTCGTGACTGAGCCATCAGCCGCCGAGCTGTGGAAGTCTCGGGCTTGGTCTAAAAATAATCCACTGTCACATTTATGTGCCAGATTAGACTAGCTTGCCCATGTGCCCGTCCGGTTCAATACCAGCGCCCTGCCAGGAAGGTGAATGTGGGCTTGATGAATCCTCCCTTAAGTGTCAAGAAAAACAAAATTACCATTTGCCCCCACCTCAATTGCCCCCGTAGTGTTGAGTGAGTAGAGGGGTCATTATCCCGAGAGCAGGATTTGTATCTCTCTATCTATCTGTCTCTCTCTTTCTTTCCTTCCCTTTTTCTTTTCTCTCAGGTGCAGACTGATCTCATCTCTTGTGAGTCCTCTCTGTGAGACTTGAGAGCTGATAGCAGCAGACAGAACAGCATGAATCATTATCTCAATTTGGTGCCCTTGTCTCAGAATGAGCTTGCTTGATGAAAGCTCCCCTCCCCCCCCCCCCACCTCCCTCCATTAGTCTTTATTGAGATGTTGTCCCTCTCCCCCCATGAGAAGAGTGTGAGATAAGCGTCAGGCCTGATTGCCACAGTGTAGATGTGAAAGTAGCAGCCTGGAGTTTGGGGGCGAAATGTGATTGCTGGAGGCGAGGACTAGAAGCGTCTGTGGTTGTGTTGCTGCGCGTGGGTGTAACGAGGAGGGGGGGTAGGCTCTCGCCATCCTACTCCTCGCTTCCCATGTTGGAATACATTCACCACCATCTCACTCATGTGTCTTGGGACTGTTCCTGTGAAACTGACAACATACACACACACATGTGCACACACACACACACACACACACACACACACACACACACACATGCACATACGCATACACACACACACACACGCACACACCCACACACACACATGTGCTGTAAAAGGCATGAAAGAAATAGGCAATGGTGAGCATAGCATTACACAACATACTCAAGAGTTTCTGCTACTGCTACTGATCAGTACAGTTTAAGTAGCAAGAAATGGTAAGTACATACTTAAATATGCCTTTTCTGGTTACACCTTCTCCTGTGAAACTAGTGTGTGTGTATCCTGCTATGGTGTCTCTTCAGGTGTGCTTTATTACAAAAAGTTCAGAAGCCTGAAATGCAAATGTGCGATGAAGTGAGAATGAGCTTGGTATTGAAACTATGAACCAAGGTGCCGTGACTTATTTCTGTTTTAGTCTGCTTGTGGGAAGGCAGTCTTTCATTCTTTCATGCAAGGACCTGGACACTGACATCTTCATCTCTTTCCAGTAGTCTAAAGAGTAAGGAGCTCTCCCCTGTTACTGGACACAAGCCCATCCAAGTGCCGATCCCCACAGTGCCACCTCCTGGTGGCCAGCAGAGCAGCAGCCAGTCACCACACTCGGCAGAGTACAGCCCTCTCACGCTGCGCAAAGGCAAGCCTCTCCTTACAACACAGAATGCCACAACTCTCACAGGAAACCAAATAACTATATAATAATTTAAAATTCTGCTGTGCTTCTCCTCTGCTTTCTGAATTGAAGAGAAAAAAACGTTGTTTGTATAGTGACGATAATGTATAGTGTCGATAATGTTACCTTGGTGCATTATTGGAAATAATTCTTCTTTGTTTCTCTGGCGCTGCCTTTTCTCTTCTCATCTTTTTCTGTCGTCTCGTCTCTCAATGTCTGCAGCCTCTAAGAAGCTGGCTCCCGTCCCGCCCAAGGTGCCGTACGGCCTGTCGGGCTGCGGCAGTGGCGGCATGTCTGACCAGTCCACGGGCCAGCCGTCGCCGGTTAGCCTGTCGCCCACGCCCCCGAGCACGCCCTCCCCGTACGGCCTGGTCTGCCCCCCCGGCCAGCTGCCCACCTCCTCGCCAAGCCAGACGCCGCTGGGATCGGCGCCCCATGCCCTCTCCCCGCCGCCCTCGCTCACCGGCACACTCACTAAGTCCCGACCCCAACCCAAGCCGCGCCAGAGGCCCAGCCTGCCCCCGCCACAGCCCCCCACGGTCCCCGGCAGCCTGCCCGGTCAGACCCCGCCGCCCCTGGACCAGGGCCTCTTGGATGGCATGTCCCCCGAGGAAAGCATGTCCACAGGTAAACACGCCAGCGGACCGGTGCCGCTGATGCGCTCCGGAGCGCAGCGCTCCTCTCTCAAACTCTCAGTCTCGCCATCCTACGCGGGCAAGGGACTCTGAGGGGAAGTTAAAAAAGGAAAACGTTCTGGGTGCCCCTAGAAAAGGTTGTTTTGAAAACATTCTGGGTGCTTTTAGAAGTGACTAATAGTATTCAGTGAAAGGGAAATTTCTCCTGGCATATCATCAGGATAATATTACCTCTGTTGGGAAGGAATTACTATATCATCAAGTTGACTGTTGGCTGTATGGAATCACCTGTCAAGACTTGATATGTGTCAGTTAATGTATTCATCTCTGCAGTCATAGACTTCACATCAGATGTCTTTCCATGCTTGCTGTCGAGTGAGCCCAGGCCTTTAAGAGAGGTGGTGGGCGGGCTCTCCATAATGCCATTTCCCAGGCTTGTGTCTTATGATGTGAAGCTATGAGCTGTTGCCTTGTAAAACAGAAGCTCTTCTCCTCTCTCATGGATTTATAACTGTTTTGTCCTCCCTACTCCCTCCTCTCCTCCCCCCTCCTGCTACCATTGTGTACCTTGCAGCTGTGTGAGGCCAGGGACTGAGTGTGATGCTAAGTGTGAGGGGGACGTTTGGGGTAAGCTAGTCCTGCTGCGCCCGTGCCATGAGTCTCATCTCAGTCTCACCGCCTTGGCTTTGGCCTGGGGCCACGCTGGCTGCCTCTCGGGACGCCTGCTCTTGCTCTTGCGCTCGCTCTCTCTCTCTCTCTATCTCACTCTATCTCTCTCTCTCACACACACACTGTCTCTGTCTGTGCATACATTACCCTTTCATTTTTATTTTAAGAAGAGCAAGTGATCGCTTCATGCCCACTCTCTCTCTTTCTCTCTCTCTCTCTCTCTCTCTCTCTCTCTCTCTCTCTCTCTCTCTCTCTCTCTCTCTGTATGTCTCTCTCTCTCCCTTTCTGGTTGGTCAAACTTTCTTTTGCCACTTCAATGTTGCTGCCATGGCTAACTTGCTTTATCAGTGTATTCTGTGCATTGTGTTGAGACCAAGGGTTTTGCATGGCTGACGGCCTTCCCAGAGTGCACTGCACAAGTGCCCAAACCTGATTGGCGCCGCTTACAGGGGATGCTGCTCCATCTTTATAACCCCCATCCTCTCCTCTCTAAGCTAACAGGTATCCCCACCCATACTCCTCTCTTCCAGCTTGACTCTTTGGTGGTGGGTCAGTGGTTTCCCTCAATCATGTCTTCTGCTCAGAGCCTCCCCTGCTCTTTTTCTCCCACTGATTCTCTCTCCATCCCTCTTTCCTTCTCTCCCGCTATCCCTCTCTCTTTCCCTCACACCCTCTTTCTCCCGAATCTGTCCGTCCTGCTCCATCCAGAGCGCAGACGCAGTGCATCAGACAGCTGCAAAGCAGATTTTTTTTGTATTTTTGCCCTCTTTCGTTCCTTTGCGTTCCGTCAGGATCCACCCCTGTCACTCTCAGCTTTCACACAACGCCCACTCATCCCGTTACCGCTGTGTGGTTTGGTTGCTGTGGTAAATGTGAAGTGTTTTGTATCGTCTGTGTATGACTCATATGTTGTACGAAAAAACCTCAAGTCAAGTACCTAATTTCACATTGTGGAAAATGTGTGTATGAATGGACATTTTTTGTGTTCTAAACTATGGTCCAAGGACTTGTTAGAATTGCCCCAGGCATTTGGCATTAGAACATTAGAACAAATGACAAGCATTCCCTTCCTTTTAGTACCCTATTAGTAGCGGCTTAGTTTGAGAGGATCCCTGTGTGAGCATGCGTGGAGCAAAGCTACTTATCAGCCTCCATCTTTCTAACTAAAAAGTAAAACTAAAAAAGAAACATACTAATGCTGCTTATATGTTGCTACCTGTGGCTGCAGACGAAGAAATGAACTTTGACCTTGCTTCCCCTGTTTCCTCTCTCACGCATTTCGTTTCCACCTCATTTTTCCACCATGAAACGACCTCCCACTCCCGTCTTCTCACTTCTTCACAATTTCACCACTCTTCCTTCCTGTGCCCTCATCTTCACCATCCTCACCATCATCACCATCAAACAGCAGATTTCTTCAGTTTGGAAATACCCTCCTTCAATGTCAATCTGGACAGCCTCCTGGACGAGTTCAGAGTGTCGCCCTGCCGGAGCTCCCTGATGGTGCCAGACTCCCCGGATGGAGATGCCACTTCTGAGGATGAGGGCCAGAGCACCACACTATGACCCCAGAACAGAACAGAACACACCCCAATCCTACAGGAGGCGCTGTCTTCTTTCTCTATCTATCTTCATGTTGTCCCTTGCTCTCTTTCTGTCTCTCCCGTCGGTTTCTCTCTCTGAATCCTCCTTTCTATTCTATCCTCTCTCTCTCTCTCTCTCTCTCTCTCTCTCTCTCTCTGTTTTCAGTTGCTCCTGCTATCCCTTTACTCTTTTCTCTCTCTTGCTTTCTCTCTCTGCCTTTCACTACTGATGAAGCCACTGATGAATGCACAACTGAGTGTCAACCAGCCATCATCCGCAGAACTACAGACTTGGGTTTGCCAGTCACTCTTCCGCTCTTCACAAAGCCGCTGAAAAAAAGAACCTTTAATCTCCACAGACGACTTAACTTCTACAGCTCTATATGTGACTTCAACTGCACGTATGGTGCCATGGAGGAAAAACTGATTCGATAGTGCTGAATCTGACCAGAAGGGACATCAATAGAGGAGAGGTAACCGAGAAGGAAAGGAGAAGAAAACAATGTTACGTCAATTGTGTTCATTTGTTCCTTGTCTTTTTTATTTGTGATATGTACCATATTTTTACTTTTGTATATTTTTTTTGTATCTGTTCAGGGTTTTTTTGTTGGCCTTAGGAAAGTCAGGAATCAGGTTGCAACCCAGCGCTGATTCAGACAGCGGTGTCGGTGAAGATTGCCTCAGGACAGAGATAGAGGTTATTATTGTGTGTGTTTTACAGGGTATGAAAGGTTGGCCTCATGCAATATAAATGTTGCCCATTGTCAAAATCAGGACGAGACATGAACTTGCCATGAATATCTGACAATAACCCATATGCTCTTTCTCTGTCTGTCTCTCCTTCTCTTGCTTGCTGGCTGTTTCTCGATCATTCTCTCTAACTCTTACCTTCACACACAAACACACAAACATAAATGTGGAAGATAGTCACGCTCAGAAAATTGAGTGAAAAGATGCACTTGTAAATCTTCGCACTGCTGTCAAAGCAAATTTCCTTCAGTATTTACTGGGCTCTCATCCAACTGTGCACATCAGCATCAGTGCAGTATGAGAATGTCTTTCTCATTTTTGAACATTCTTTGTCTAAACTGTTGTTATTGATATAACTGAACACAAATCATAAATGTATGGGGAAGACGGAGGGAGAAGTGTTTGAGACAAGATCTGAAGCTCACTCCTTGAATGATATCTTTGTTTCCAGAGAAGGGCTTTGATAACAGGGGATTTTGACAGTAGAATGAGTGGCCATGTGTATTAATGCTCATTGGTGTGCCTCTCCAGCAGGCCTCTCCATTAAAACATATGGACATACACAGTAGTTTGAACTGTGACAGCACTGCCTGCAAGCCCTGTTGATGCTCTCTGCACACCTTGTCTCAAGTGCTTCAGACTTAATGTATCGCCCCTTCCCAGTGTAAATACTAACAGACTTGTAAATAAATATGTAGATAATTCCAAGCGGGCAGGTTCAGATGTAAAGACAAATATGAATTATACATATATTCATAAATGTGGTCATATTTATCTTGTTCTAGAAAATGCTGTAAAATGATGTTGGTGGTGTTATTTTTCTCCCCGGCGCACACTATTGCCAGATTCACCGAAGAGTGAGTGAACTCGAGCACTGACCGCTGCAACAGAAAGCCATGAAACTGCTATCGGTACACGTGAAGACTTGATAGAGCAGAGTTTGCGTGTTTAGTTTGAACGTTTTTGAACGCATTGCGTTTGTTCTTAAATATCAGTGCCCTGAGGAAAACCTCTCTGAACCAGTCCGTCATGATGCTGCCCACTAACTCCCACACTCACATAACACCATTGCATGCTTGAGGAACAGTATTATTTTGTAAAGATTACTCCATAGCACTCTAGACCATCCAAGGGATTCTAGAATATGCTAATAATTGTTCACCCTTTTTGAATGCAATAATTGGGATATGTTGCTTTTACATGCAGTATTTTTGTATGTGTCAATTCAAAAAGATGTTGTGGATGCTATTCTTCTGATCAACCTGGAGTGTTTGGGGATTTTACCATGACATCTGGCATACTACACTGCAAAAATGCTTTTCTAACCTAGTGTTATTACTCTTATATTGAGATGAAAAAATCTAGTTGGTCTTGTTTCTAGCTAAATTGTACTTACCTAGTGCTCTTTGGTAAGGTTATTTTGGCCTATTTCAAGCAAATATTACTTATTTTAAGAAATCTTAACAAGCCAAATTTGCTTAACGCACTGGCAGCCAAATTTGCTTGTTTTAAGCCAAATTTGCTTAACGCACTGGCAGCCAAATTTGCTTGTTAAGATTTCTTGAAATAAGTAATATTTGCTTGAAATAGGCAAAAATAACCTTACCAAAGAGCACTAGGTAAGTACAATTTAGCTAGAAACAAGACCAACTAGATTTTTTCATCTCAATATAAGAGTAATAACACTAGGTTAGAAAAGCATTTTTGCAGTGTATCAACACACACCCTGTTAGAGTGTGTTGTTATTCCCCTTGGAGTGCAATGATGTGGCACACAGAAGACCTGTTTGTGTTGTGTGGTTGTATGACTGCTCTGTTCATTTTCTCAGAGGAATTGAAAGATGCTACAGTTTTTCTGTCATATCTGAAGGCCCGAAACTGACAGGACATCTCATTTTGTCAATCAAAGTGCAATTATTTTGTTCTTGTGAACCTCAGAGAAGTGAAGAGGCCATATCCAACCCCCACTCTCTGCCCAACACTTGATAGAAAGTCTTTCTTCACTCCTTTTGCAGATGATATGGTTTACTTTTTATTTCTTGTTTTGTCTACTTCAGGGACTTAAACTCAAGAAGATAAAGTCTCTGTTATGTATGATATGCCTCAGTGTGTGTGTGTGTGTTCTCAATGAATTATATTCTTGAAGATTATGGTGGCTGAGTAATATTAATAGTTGTAGTGGTTATACAATGAAAATTGCAAGTGCCCTCACATTAGATATTAATGTCCTAAAGCTAATGACAAGTTTTCTTGTGTACTTGAGGTTTTTGTCTGTGGTGGTTTCATCAGTGTTTTTTTATGGAGGCAGGGGTGTCATTATACGAGAGCATTGACTGAATGTGTCTATCTTGACTTTGAAGCTGATCAAGGTCAGGTCTTGTCAATAACTGACAGAAGCTGCAATAGAAGCATGGCTTTTTAAAATAGCTCTCTTATTTTTCATACTCCATTTGCTCTGGTGGCATTTTGTGAACCACTGCACCCCACTGACAGTTTTAGTCAAATGCCTGTGTTAACGTTATTGAGCAAGTGGGGGAGGTGTTGTCGAGGCTTACATTTTGTAAATGCAATAGACTTTGTCAGGGGGCGTGGATTGTTTTCAGATAAGCGTTAGCATGCCCGCTCAAGCTGTGCTGTAGTCTGGTAATGATGGAGCTTTAATATTCATTTTTCATTCTTTCATATATATTTCACACAGAAGGTATGAGCAAGTTAAGCTGTCCCATCGCTGTCTGCAATGATATCAGGGTTACAAAGGTCAAAGGTCAGCTGATGACTAAGAGCATGCCAACTTGATGTTGCAAAGCATCAATGACCGTGATGCTTGGCCATTTTTGCATTCCTAGCTTATTGTGCGTGCTTTTGTTCTGAACCAGTTTTAGTCTGATTAGTCACAACTGCAACGTGGGTTTTTTTCTTTTTTTTTTATTAATTTGTAGTTCACACACATCACTTTATTTTAAGAGGAAGTTTAGGACAAGAAATCCTGGGTTAAATGGGGACAAAAAAACTAAACCTTGATGGCCATGGGTTTACGCTTCATACATTTGAAACTGGACATTACTAATGGACATCCAGACTCTCCCATGCTTCCACTCCAACTCCTGCTGAACTGTAGGACCCACCCCACCTTTCCTTCCTCTGCTTAGCATATCAAGTGGAACAACACAGTCTGTACTGTGAAGCCGACTGCAATCCTTCAGAATGTCAGAAATATATATATAAATATATATTAAAGTCTACATTTTTAATAATAAGTTGTCCATGTCATCTTTGTCCCTGTTGCTATTCCTTTCATGATATGTTACAACAAGTTCACAGGATATACTGTATCATGCTTGAAGCAGCGCTTTGTCTGGTTCTGATTCATTGGTTACAATAACACTGCATATTTTTGTAAAACATAATACCAAGGTTTGCGATTTTCACTATACACCAGCTTGATGAAAAAGTTATTGTGATGGTTCTTTGCCTCCACATGCATCCTCTTGATGACCAAACTAACAAAACAAGAACAACATCAGCTCAATAGAACCTCAAGGATTGAATCACCTTACCACATTCTATAGACAGTGCAGTCACTTATTGAGTGTAATATGGATAGAGTAGGCCTATATTTCATATTGAACTAAAGGAAAAGGTACCTAAAATGGAATATCCCTAGATGTCACACATTCATAACTGAGCCCTGTGTTACGGAAGAACTGTCAAGGAAAGTTGGACATAGGGGGCCAAATATGACAAAATGCTATAATTTGTCACAACACGTTATTTTGAAAATCTCTTATGAATCAGTAATGTTACTGCCATCGTTCATGTCAGCACACCTGTCAGATCAAAACTTTCTGCAAGTTTACATCCCAGCTTCAGTCCAACTTTTGCAAGACAACCCAAACATGTCTGGCACCGGTTGGCAGTCATTCTAGTATGTCAGTACATGGTGTTCATTTTAGCACAAGGTGTGAAAATGAAATTGAATTAGATGAACCTGTGATCACTGTGAAAATAATTTGTACTCAAGATAATCTGTACAAGATGCTATTAGAATGTGCTCGCATTGCAGGAAGTTCCCAGCCTGTGCACAGTTCCTTATTGACCCAGAAATATTTTTTCAAATCAGACTGTTCAAACTCAGAGGAGAGGGACTCTGAAATGGCTATCCAGCACTCTTCCCTTCTGAGCCATCTGACTCCGACTCAAAACTAACCTTGGCTCAGGTTATCAAGAACAGGTCAATTGAGGCAAGAATACAGTTTACAGAAGACAATTGCTTTTTACATTTTAAATACATTTTTTTCAGTTTGAAAGGTCTTCAACAGATCACTTTTTTAAGTTTTTACATTTTTAAATAATGTGTGATTTGTACAGCAAGAGTTTGTCAAGAATAAATCACAGACTACGACACATCAGCCAGTGTTCTCAACCCAGTTTCTGGAACCTGTCTGACAGGAAATATCAGATAAAGGGAGGTGTTTAATGGAAGAAAAAACTCACACAGGCCTTTAAAGCATGAGCCATGGTAACAATTTACAAAGCAGTTAAACAAAAACACACCACCGATGTCACAGAAACCTGGGACACATGGTGCATTCAGGTCCATCTTACATAACTTCCTCCTAATGAATACACACAGAGAGACCTGTAACGTGACAACCATTGCTTATCTTCTTACAGGTGGCACCCATATCCAGTTCGTCTGGTTCCATTATGAGTAAACTCATAATCTTCTTGGATACTCACATTTATTCAGTATAAAAAAAAATTCACAATTTATGCTTTATGCAATATGCTTTAAATATTACCTAGTTATATCAGCATTAGTATTAATCTATTTTATCCAACAAGACATACAGACAAGATGAAAGGTCCTTAACAGAGTTCCATAAGCTTATCAGGCATAGCAAGTGTCATTATAATTCGAGGTTGCTTACATCTGTTCTATATGAAACGCGCAATATAACCACTAAACCAACAAGACCCAAGGTAATGTTACGGTTATAAGCGCTAGTAAGGAGAAAACTGATAACAGGAACAGTAAACATCGACCAGTAGTACAAATTCTCGGACTACTTCTCCTTTGATTTGGAACAATTACTGTTGTTGTTGTTGGAAGGACATTTAAATCGTCTTCTTTCATAGGTCGACCAAGTTCACTAATGATGAAAATCTCCGATGAGTTTTTACTGGGTCTTATCCAATCCGGTGAATTAAGCCTTTCAGAGACCCCTCTGAAATATCGCGTAATCCAGCCAAAACGTCCAGTAATCAAGAGTGGGACGTTTGGAGACCGAACACTGAGAGGTTGGTGTACATCGAGTAAGGGCACTTCCAAAATCTTCTGGGTCTGTGCATGCAGACGGTTAGTCACCACGGGGTCATTTCGTTTAGTGATGAAGGTGAGGTGCCTGCAAATGGGACAGACAATACTGTCCCGCGTGATGACCCCGTCCTTGTTGATACTGACCAAAGTTCTGACCAGACAATCGTGGCAGAATGTGTGGGAGCAACTTAGAGTCCTAGCTGTGCCTGAAAGGCATTCGTAGCAAATTGGGCAGTCTGTATCCTGAGCCCCTACACCTGTCTTCAGGTCTCCCATCCTGTCCTCTTGCGTCCCGGTGTGAATCTGGCCGATGGTGTTGTCGTGTGGGACCCGGGAGTGACTTCAGAGCTGGCATTGGCGGTAGCCTACTTGATGGGATAAAGTATTCTTCCTATGTCTGAAAATGTCAAGGCATAAAATACTCCCTCCTTGTGTTCTCTTGGAAAGTCACGTTTGGGTGGAGACGTAAAAGAATGTCCTATTCACTCTCAGCATGCTGTTGGATAGCTTGGGGTAAATGCTGTCAAACTGGATTTTTTTTTTTACTTTAAAAGGAATAGTAGCCTACCAACGTTTCAGCTGCTGAAATCGCCAAACACATTTAGAAGGGGGTGAAAAACTTGGCGAATCTGGGTTCATGGTTATAGGTCCAGGTTAAATATCCCTTATTCTCAAACCAGTTATAGGCTAGTGTTAATTATCAGTACGGTATAGCAGCATTTTATCAACTAGAAAATGCATTTCCTGAAGAAAAATGCATGAAATGCAAAAGTTGAGAAAGGAATAAGAAAAGAAAGAAGAGTGAAAGGTGGAAAGAAGAAAGGAAAGAGTAAAGAAAGGAAAAGAAGAGTGGAAGAAGAAAAGAAAGAAGAGTGAAAGAAGGGAAGAAGAAAAGAAAGAAGAGTGGAAGAAGGAAAGAAGAAAAGAAATAAGAGTGAAAGAAGGAAGGAAGAGAAGAAGAAGGAAAGAAGAAAAGAAAGAAGATTGAAAGAAGGAAAGAAGAGTGGAAAAAGGAAAGAAGAGTGAAAGAAGGAAAGAAGAAAAGAAAGAAGAGTGAAAGAAGAAAGAAGAGTGGAAGAAAGAAAAAGAAAGGAAAGAAGGGTGAACCAGATTGGCTCCAGATAAAGACAGTAAAGAGAGAGTGAAGAGGGAAATACTGAAAGAAGAAAAGAAAATGGAGTGAAGCAGAGAGATGGAGTGTGAGAGAAAGTAGAATGAGAGGGATAGAGTTGAATCAGTACAGTTGAATGGAGAGGGACAGAGAGAAAAGGAGCCTTGGAACATTGGCGCAGGTGTCAGTGAAGCACAGGTGCAAGCCAGTTTAATGACCCTATTATGATGTCATAATGGCCCAATGTAAGTCAATGGGAAAATTTAGATTCGTTTTTCTTTAATATCTTAAAAAGTATAAAGTTCAGAAAAATGAAAAATACATAGCATAAGTGTCCTTCACAAGACCTTGAAGTTTGAATGAAGTTTCTACATTAAGCGGTTCGAGCTGAATTAATCGCAGAAGTCGGTACAATCTAACAGCCTGATCACCTGTCACTATCCCTGATTCCAGCAGATCGCCCCATCATTAAAAAACAAGAAGCTACCATCAAAACTGTTAGGAAGTGGCCTGAAGATGCATCTCTACAGCTCCAGGACTGCTTTGAAAGAACAAACTGGACCTTGTTTTTTAATCAGGATGTGAATGAGTATCCCTTCGCTGTCCTCTGTTACATCAGGACCTGCATTGAAAATATTACCACCAACACCCGCATCAGGATTCCCCCTAACAGGAAACCCTGGATGACTGGGGAGGTCCAGGCCCTTCTGAGAGAGCGCAACGCAGCTTTCAAATCAGGTGACAGAGCACAGTACAGCATAGCCAGGCACAACCTGAAAAAAGGCATCAAGCAGGCCAAAGCCATGTATAGGGAGAAGATTGAGGGCCACTTCACCAACGGAGACCCAACACAAGTGTGGCAAGGCATACAACAGATCACCAACTACAGGGGAAGCCGCAACCCACCGACAAACATCAATACCTCCTTAGCAGAGGAGCTCAACCACTTCTATGCCCGCTTCGAGACATCTGGGCTAGATAATGGAGCTGCTCCCCCACCTGCTGACACAGACCACACAGCCATGGTAACAGCAGAGGAGGTAAGACTCATCCTCAGGTCTGTGAACACACGGAAGGCAGAGGTACCAGATGGCATTCCAGGAAGAGTGCTCAAAGAATGCGCATACCAGCTCGCAAATGTCTTTACGGACATTTTTAATATTTAGCCAAAGCGGCCGTTCCAACCTGTTTTAAAACAGCAACTATTATACCTGTGCCCAAGCAAAGTAACATCAGCACCTTAAATGACTATAGACCTGTGGCGCTCACTCCCATCATCGCCAAGTGCTTTGAGAGGCTGGTAGCGAAGCGCGTTAAGGCTTCCCTCCCTCGCTCCCTGGAACAGCATCAGTATGCTTACAAGGAAAACAGGTCCACTGAGGACGCTATCGTCACAGCCCTCCATTCAACGCACACCTGGACAAGAAGGAGATATATGTGAGATTACTCTTCATAGATTACAGCTCGGCTTTTAATACCATCGTCCCCAACCGGCTGATCACCAAACTCCTTGATCTGGGACTAAGGATTTCCTTACGGATCGCCTGCAGACAGTGAGACTGGGTCCTCCTCACCAATCCTCGAGCAGTCTCTCAGCACTGGAGCTCCACAAGGCTGTGTATTGAGTCCCCTGCTCTACTCCGTCTACACACATGACTGCACCAACACCCATCCTTCAAATACTGTAATCAAATTTGCAGATGACACCACTGTGGTAGGACAAATCACCCATGAAAATGAAAGTGCCTACAGAGATGAAGTTGACAGACTGACAAAATGGTGTCACGAAAACAACCTGACCCTGAATGTCAGAAAGACAAAAGAAATCATAGTCGACTTCAGATGGCAAAAGGCGAACCCTCAACCCCTCACCATCAATGGTGAGGAAGTAGAGAGGACCTCCTGCTTTAAGTTCCTGGGGGTTATGCTCTCAGAGGACCTGAAATGGGTGATGAACACAACTGCCACAGTTAAGAAAGCACAACAGCGGCTCTACTTCTTGCGGATATTGATGAAAAACAACCTGTCTCCCGAGCTGCTTAAGCCTTTTTACCACTGTTGCATTGAAAGTGTGATCACATACTGTATCAGTGCATGGTATGTCAACTGCACAGACAAGGACAGGAAATCCCTCAGTTGGGTCATAAGATCTGCTGAGAGAGTAGTTGGACTTCCACTGCCTCCCCTGGATGACATCTTTAGGACGCGCTGCCTCCGAAGTGCATGTGGAATTTTGAAGGATGAGACTCGCCCCGCAAACCATCTCTTCACCCTGCTACTCTCTGGCAGGCGCTACCGGGCCACTACAGCCCGCACTTCCAGACTGCAGAACAGTTCCATCCCCAGGGCCATCACAGAACTTAATAATCACACTACCCTCCTACCCTCTATCCAGCACAACTGCACTTTTTAGTGGTTGCACAAATTAATTTCGTTGTGTATCTAAAGCACAATGACAAATAAAGTCTATTCTATTCTATTCTACAAAGAATAATAAGCAGAAGAAGAATAAAAAGCCTAGGAATAACAATACAGGGCATTTCATGCACTGTAATGACAACTCAGCTACTTTAAATGTGAGAAACTATGAGGTGATGCTATTAGAATGTCAAAAACGTAACACTCATATATTATTCATCTGAGTTTAGTAGCCTACACTGCAATATTAGGGTGTAGATTTGTATCTGTGTTTTTTAGCGGTGTAGATATGATTAATTAGTGAGCTATTTCATTTGAACCATAGGCGGAGATGACAGGGGGGACGTGTCCCCCCCTACTATAAAGTTGCCCCCCCCCCCCCCCCCCCCCCCCCAACAATCATTGTAAACACAAATAAATATTTTTTAATAATATAGTATTATGAAATAAAAGCCCGACAATACAAGCGGTGCTTATTATAAGCATAAAACAATGTGTTTTTTAAGTGTTGAAAAAACATGATCCCCTATTCCTCAAAGTGTTTTGGTTCACATATTATTTCCAACGGGTGGGGCTACTGTCAGCTCCCTGTTTCAGTCAATCAGCCCAGTAGCCTACACCATGAGTCGTCAGCAGCCATCCCCCGGAGTAATTCTGGCCCGCCAGCGCTTTTTTGGAAAAAAGGGAGTTTATTTTGTGGTTAATGCAACAATCTGTTTTTATTCCAGTAAAGTGTGCAATCTTTTTTCCAGTAAAGTGCGCAATATTTATTCCAGTAAGTGCAGTAGGTGCAGTAACGAAGCACGTGGAACATACCCCGGATTCAGCGGTGCAGATCTGAAGAGAAAAAAAGACTTGTGGTTTCACTTGAAATTACACAGAATACCCCGGATTCAGCGGTGCAGATCTGAAGAGAAAAAAAGACTTGTGGTTTCACTTGAAATTCCAAAGAAATGGGATCTCCGCCTCTGATTTGAATTATTTTCAAACCTGAAACAAGGACAAATTATGTACAGAAAACCACAGCACAGAACTGTCACATAATATAAGCAACATGATTTTTTATACAACACAAATTAAATGCTACATCTCCACAGAAATCACAGCAAAGACAACTCAGCAACACATTGTTAATGGGTAGATAAGAGAAAAAGTTAAATCAGCGTATTTTTCCCAAGTTTTTGCCAGATAGCTACAATCCTACTCAGTAGTAGCCTACTTTAAGCCCCATTTACACAGAGTCTAGAGTCACTGAATCGGGTTCATTTTTCACACAAATCGAATCTTTTAATTCCGTAAGGATGGAGCCTGGTAACGAGAGATTTGCGGCAGGACGAACGCAGCTGTAGTACATCCCCCACACCTGTTGGTGGCCCTCTAACGGTAGTACAGACTGTGGTACAAACTGAAAAGACGTAGAAGAAGACAGGCGGACACGGGTTGTCGTTACCGCATCGTAGTCCCACACATCGCGCATGCTCAAACACAAACGGTTTACAGCACACGGCTCAATATCAACATATCTGGCTTGTCTTAACGCATGATGTAGGTTTATTTAACGTAATGTTTTATAATTTTGTAACGGTGAACAGCATAAGGCTCAACGCATAATACGGGTACATTTAATGTTGTATTTAATTGTGTTGTAAACGGTTAACAGCATAAGGCTAAACGTCAACATATGGGGCTATGTTTTTGTTTAAACTTTATAATGCCAGTAGCCAATCAGATGATAGCCTACTCTACGTAACACTGGCTCGCTTTTAAAGCTGCGAGCTGTGGGACTGGTGCATGCACGAGCTGCAGACAAATTGACTGAAGAAAAGAGTGTGTGTCAGTTGAGAGGGAAAGCAAAGCAAGATTCATTGCAGTTCACAGTTGAAGAGAAAGATGGCATGCTCTAAGAAGAGAAATGTAGACAGCGAAAACCGAGCTTTCAAAGAGGAGTGGACAGACGTGTACATGTTCACTCTGCCTGCGCGCAGCTGAAAGCCTGTGTGCCTGATATGCTCTGAGACGGTGGCACTTGTCAAAAGCAGCAACGTGAAACGCCACTACGATATGAATCACAAAGAATTTAATCAAAATAACCCTCTCAAATCCGAACTGCGAGCACAGAAAATACATGATCTTAAAGCCCAGTATGCCCGATCTTGTAGATCTTCATTTGATCTGATAGTCAGTTGTTGACCAAACAGACACTGATACTGCTAGCGCCTAAAGTACAGTACTTATATTGGAAATATGCCCCTGAATCATAATGCACACCTTGACTGTTGGTATAAAACACATGCAGTCCTATATCAGTGAAATCAACGGTCATAAAAAATGTGTGATAGACCTCCGGACCCAAGCTTGAGGAAAATGTTTTAAACTGGACCCCTTAGAATTTTAATTGTATACCCCTGATCTACATGAAACACCCAAAGATCACCATGCTGGTTTGCTCAGGGTTACTTCTGTGTTCCAAGTAATACAGATCTCCTCCGCAAGGGGGATCGAAACCCGGGCGCTGTCCAGTGTTTTCTTGGTTAGTAACTTGGAAGACACACGGAGGAAAGAAAAAAAAACTCTCACACACGCATACACATACACTCTCAACCAAACCCACAAATTCACAGAGACACATAAAAGAAAACTGTTATAATCTTAAAATCTGTATGCATTTTTGATTTGTATTATCTACTGCTGCACATGTATCTATGTATACATACATTTATGATATATTGTATATTGTATTGATATCTCCATTCCTAAATGTTTGAAACATGCACTTACACTGACATTAAGGTGCCTTGAGGAGTCATTAAAAACAAAATAAAATATTGTTAATTAAAACATTTAAATAATTTGGGGTAAGGATATGCTACCCTTGTTCACCCATACAGAGATACCAGATTATCTTCATTATAATTATCATTAAACCCAGGCCATCTTAAATCTTCCCATCAGCGCCGTATAGGTTACATTTATGCGCATAGGCTAAAACCGCGCTGGTTTAGCTCAGGGGTTACTTCCATGCAGAATTCTCTCCTTGAGAGATCCCCGCAAACCTCTTCCGAAAGGGGGATCGAAACCCGTTTTATCGGTTAAAACTCAGGCCATCTTAAATCTACTCACCAGCGCCCTCTAGGTTATATGTATGTTATATACACACAGACCTACAGATTGTTTCGCGCTGGTTTAGCTCAGGGGTTACTTCCAAGCAGACTTCTCTCCTGTAGAGATACCCGCCACCTTCCCCGGAAGGGGGATCGAACCCCGGGCGCTGTCCAGCGTTTTGTCGGTCAGTAACTTCAGAATTTACTGTTAAGATGTAACCATATTGTATGAGAACGTGTCTAGATATTTACAAAAATCCGTAGCAAAATAAGCTTATGACCACACGGAAGCTCGCCCTTTTACAACTTCAGTCCCATCGGCAACCTCCAGGGGGAATCATTGCGTAGTGATAACATTTCCGCTCAGAAAAAGAAACAGGAGAGAGGGTTGTCTTGATGCACAAACAGTAATTGCAGTCCAGCGTCAAGCTTCACGCCAGGTGTCAGTGATTTCGGTTTCAGTTTCAGTTTGTTTATTTGATGAAGAGGGACAGTGCACATTAATAAACATTAAAATGTACAGTACTGTGCAAAAGTTTTAGGCAGGTGTGAAAAAATGCTATGAACTAAGAATGCTTTGAAAAATGTAAACAATAAATGTTTATTTTGTATCCATTTACATGGTAAGACTGAGCACAGCAACAAGACACAACATAGTTATACTGCATCAGCAGGGTCTCTCCCAGACAAAGATTTCAAAGCAGACAGGGGTTTCAAAATGTGCAGCTCAAACACTTTAGAAGAAGACGTTGAGGATCGTAGACGTAGTGGTCAGCCAAGGAAACTTAATGCAGCTGATGAAAAACACATCAAGCTTATTTACCTTCGAAATCGGAAGATTTCAAGCAGTGGCATCAGCTCAGAACTGGCAGAAACCAGTGGTACCCAGGTACAGACATTTACTGTCCGGGGAAGTCTGGCCAGAAGTGGTCTTCATGGAAGAGTTGCAGCCAAAAAGCTCTACCCCGACAAGGGAACAAGGCCAAGTGACTGAACTAAGCACGAAAACATAGAAACTGGGGTGCAGAAACATGGCAGAAGGTGCTCTGGACTGATGAGTCAAAATTAGAAATATTTGGCTGTAGAAGAAGGCAGTTTGTTCGCCGAAGGGCTGGAGAGAGGTACAATAATGAGAGTCTGCAGGCAACAGTGAATCTTGGTAGAGGTTCCTTTCCAGTTTGGGGCTGCATTTCTGCAAGTGGAGTTGGAGATTTGGTCAGGATGAATGGTGTCCTCAATGCTGAGAAATACAGGCAGATACTAATCCATCATGCAATACCATCAGGGAGGCGTATGATTGCCACCAAATGTATTCTGCAGTAGGAACATAACCCCAAACATACAGCCAATGTCATTAACAACTATCTTCAGCTTAAAGAAGAACAGAAAGTCCTGCAAGTGATGGTATGACCCCCACGGAGCCCTGATCTCTACATCATCGAGTCTGTCTGGGTTTACATGAAGAGACAGAAGAATTTTAGGAAGCCTACAGCCACAGAAGATCTGTGGTTAGTTCTCCAAAATGTTTGGAACAATTTACCAGCCGAGTTCCTTCAAAAACTGTGCGCAAGTGTCTGGAAGAATAGATGCTTTTTTGAAGGCAAAGGGTGGTCACACCAAATATTGATTTAATTTAGAATTTTCTTCTGTTCCTTCACTGCATTTTGTTAATTTATGAAGAATTGATGAAAATAAACTGTTAACACTTCCATTTTTGAAAGCATTCTTAGTTTACAGCATTTTTTCACACCTGCCTAAAACTTTTGCACAGTACTGTATATGCACTCAATTATAGCCAAAAGGCTAGTTTCCATTGGCAGTCCCCCTGCCAGAGTGAAAAAGGCTTAACAACTTAAAAAAGGCATTAACGTATCAAACATAACATTGACAAAAAAATCTAATCCCAATATATAAGTTATACCGCTTACCCACTAATGATCAAATTTTTATTTATTTATTTACCATGTTTTAAGGTGTATTTTAAAGCTGTTGAATGAGGTTGATTCTCTAATGTTCTGTGGGAGATGGTTCCATTCCTGGGCTGACCTAACTGAGAAAACCGACTAAACAAACACTCTTTTTTTTTTTTTTTTAAAGGAATATCACAGTCTCCTCTTGCTGCCCCTCGAGTAGCACTTTGTCAAGTATTTTGGGAGCCTGTTTGTAAAGAGACATGACTGGCTTAATAGTGGAGTTTGCAGTAGACCAGGTGGCTAAGCAGTAGTTAATGTGAGATAAAAGATAAAATCAATGAGAACATATACAGTACATTTTAGCAGCCTCAGTGGACATGTGATTTCTAAGATGCCTAAAGTTGGCTAAGGTGAATTTTAAATTTTTTATATGTTTTTTTAAAAGTAAGTTGATTATCAATCAAGATACCAAGATATTTGTTTTCCTTCACACTCTTGATTCTTTGATCAGAAATAAACACATCGGGTTCAATGTGAGACTTCCTGGTTTTTCAAAAAAAAACATAGCAACAGTTTTGGAATTGTTAAGCTGAAGACAACATTTGTTTAACCAGTCAGACACATCAACCATGACCTTTGTAAGCAGCGACCTCTACGTTATTCTTACCCCACCCAAAGATCACAGTGTCGTCTGCGTACATCAGAACCTCACAATCTTGGCAAACAGATGGCAGATCGTAAATGTAAAGACTGAAAAGAAGTGGACCGAGGATTGAACCTTGGGGAACACCTGTAGACAGATTTTTGAAGTTGGTTAATACATTGTTTATTTTAACACACTGAGTTCGAGTTGATAAGTATGATTTGAACCAGTTGGATGCGGAAGAACAGAAGTTAAACTGATCAAACTTAGACTGAAGTATGTTGTGGTTGACCGTGTCAAACGCTTTCCGGAGATCTATAAAAACTGCACCCACAACTCCTCCTCTGTCCATAAGGGACTTGACCCTTTCAATAAAATAGACTGTTGCAGTCTCGGTGGAGTGATTTGATGTAAAACCATGCTGCATGGGGTGTAAAAGCTGATTAAAGTTAATATGATTAATTGGATGCTCTACTGCTAATTTTCCCAAAACTTTGGACATTAAAGGAAGTATACTAATAGGTCTGTAATTGGCTGCTGAGTGAGGATCACCATTTTTAAAGATAGGAACTACAAATGCAGGTTTCCAGTGTTCTGGAAAACACCCATGTTCTTGAGAGAATGACAGATTAGCAATATGGGTAAGTAGGCTTTTTAACAACAGGCAAAGGTCTTTAACCATGGCAGAGTCCATTTCAAATATGTCACTTGACTCTTTGGGTTTGAATGATTCGATTATCTTCTCTACTTGTTCTTCAGATACTTTTTCAAGTTTAAATATGGACACAGTTGGATTATGAGAAATGCCACCATACTGCTGGTGTGAAGGGAAACTGTTGGCCACAGCAGCCACAGCAGCCACAGAAACTACAAAATATTCATTTAGCATTTCAGCCACAATGGGCGGATCATGTGAAAGACTGTCATTGATCCTGAGTTCTATCTGTTTTCTAATATTGTTTTGTCCAATTCATTTCTTTATTTATTGCCATATGTGTTTAGAGTCTCCTTTACAATTTACGATTATTTCAAGGAAATAATTTGCCTTGGCTTTTTTAAGTTCTCTTGTCATTATGTTTCTTAATGCTGTAAAAATCAGTTATCCGTTTGGACTTCAGATATGTTTTAAGGGCTCGATCCCTTTCTCTCATCATTTGAATAACATTTCATTTATCCATGGCAGTGAACTCCTTTTATGTTTCTTTCTTGACTACTTTGAGAAATCTTTACTCCGTAAAGTATTGGCTAGTAAAGCTCACATCATTTGAATCAAGTATCTCATCCCAACTATTCTTCTGATACAGGTTAAATATGTGGAAAGTTAACTGTCGTTGCCATATAATAAGTAAGGGATATTGTATTGTCCGGAGGTCATTATCGAAAGATAAACCCCGACGTGACGGGGTCTTGTTTCCTCCTGAATGGATTTATTTTATGATAATGACCGCCGGACTATACATTATCCCGCTTATTATACGGTTACTTGCCAAACGATAGAACACATTAGTCTAAAATACCTATTTATAATGATTTTGTTGCACTTTCAGCGCCCTCTAGGTTACATTTATGTTATATACGCACAGACCTGAGACAGTTGTTGCGCTGGTTTAGCTCAGGGGTTACTTCAGTGCTATTTCTCCCTTCGGTTATACCGCAAACCAAGAGAGATCCCTGCAAAGCTCCCCCGAAAGGCAGGGACGTGCGGTCAGAGGAGGCAGGGGAGGCAGATTAAAAAAATAAATAATAATAATATATATTTATATATTATAAAATAAATATTCATATTTCTCTAGTAATCTGTGTTACGGGTGTCATTTCTGCATGATTCCGATTATTTTGAGCATTTTTATTATCAAAATCGCTGAATTTGCGCATTTCCGGTTCCAGAAAACAGGGACGTGCGGTGGGTGAAGCAGATGCATTGGTGTCTATGGGCAGGGGAGGCAGTGCCTCCCCTGGGATTGCGCAATCACTCCAAACTTGGTTTAACGCATGCGTGCGCAAGCGTAGAACCTTTGAGTCAAGCTCAAAACGCATTGAAAAATCCCTTAGGTGAGGCAGGCAGTACCACTGCCTCAGGTAAGGAGGTGAGCGAGAGCGCACTTGTCGGGTATAGGTTCTGACGTCAGTTGGTTTTCTTCTACACTTCTACTTGACGGCGAAAATGGAACATCATATTGCTAAGCTGAAGCAGATCGTAAAACTGGACTTTCAATCCAAACGTGAAATTAAATGTGAAATGATAAATAATGGGAGACCAATGCCGGAGTTAAAAGTTTTGCTTCAAACGACGGGACAGAATGTATTGACATTTTGAGTGCTTCACGTTTCCCAACGGGACTACATGCACAACACGAACCACGCTAAAGGCTGCTTCTACAGGACAGTTGGCTTGAAGTTGTGAGCAGACTAGGTGAGCTAAACTAGCCACTGACTGCATTTGTTCAAGGATGATCGCGGGAGAAGAGGACAACCTATTTCCACTGAACAGGGAAGTCGTGAATGGATTACTTTTGTTTTTATTTACGAACTCCAACGAAAGTGCACCAGCTGTAGCTATTAATATCTTATTAATAACTCATCATAATACAATAAAAAAACGATTGTTTAAAAATAATGGTATTAGACAATAAAATGTTACGTTTTTTCAGTTCTGATCAGATAGACCATAGACATATATACATGTATATATACATTATATTTTTTTTTAAACAACTAGAGCTCAAAATGACGTAATCACTTCCAGTTTCTGTGCCTCACCAGCTACGAACCTCACGGCACGTCACTGCCGAAAGGGGGATTGAACCCCGGGCGCTGTCTAGTGTTTTATCGGTCAGTAGGCTACCTTTAAAATGTACTGTTAGATGTAACCATGTTATATAAGAACGTGTTAAGATATTTACAATAAAAACGTAGCGAAATAAGCTTATGTCCACGCGGTGTCCCATCGGTGACCTCCGCTCAGAAAAAGCAGCAGACGAGAGGGTTGTCTTTTGATGCACAAACAGTGATTGAGTCAACCACCACGCCAGGTGTCGGTGATACAGGTTTAATATGTGGAAAATTACATAGACATTTATTTTCTCTTCATCACTCTTCTGCTGTTACCCACTCTGGCGAAAGAGTAGGCTATTGAAGAAAATAAATTAATGTTGAAAAGAAGGGGGATTTGTGAATTGATCCCAAAGTGCTCTCTGACTCAAAGTGCTCTATGACTGAATGGGGAACTCCTTCCAAAGCAGCAAGAAATCTAGGTGTCATTGTCCATGGCCAACTAACATACACAGACCACATTGCCTCTGTCTCCCGGTCGTCCTTCGCGCAATTCAACATATGCAAAATCAAGTCGTACCTGTTATTGGGTTAACTGCGCCACCTAGCAGTGGCTTGTGTATTCAATGCTTTTGGACCGGAACCTCATTCATGTAATGCAGTTACACAACTTTATACAGTTCAGTAAACTGCATGCTGTAGTTCATATTGCGACTCTGAGTGCTTTATTATACTTGCAAACATAGTGTCAGAAGCTTGGGACAGTCAGTGACTTGCCTTATGTCACTACTGACGTGATTTTAAAGTTTTATGGGCTGGATTGAAGGTGGCTAGAAAACAGACGAAACGGGCTAGTGCTAACCCAAAGATGACGACCATAACTTACACCATTCCACCAACAGCAGAGATGAAACTCTCCGGCGACCTAGCAGCCAGCTGGGATACGTTCAAGGAAGATTTCCAGGATTAAATACTGGCATCTGGAATGAAAGATAAAGAGTAACAGGCAGCAACACTGAGGAGGGTCATGGGCAGTGAACGTAAGCATATCTACAAGCACAATCTGCATTAGACCAGCAGAAAGACGTTCCTAGCATTCTGGATGCGTTAGGGAAGTATTTCAAGCCAGCGAAAAATGTTATATTCGAGCGTTTTGTCTTTAGAAGCCAGAAACAAGAAGAAGGGGAAGGGATAGATGTATTTGTGACTAGGCTGCCGGAAAAGGCTGCTACTTGCAATTAAGGAGAGTTAAAAGGTGCAATAAGGATCAATAGCTATTCGCTAAAGGTATGCTAGCAGCTAAAACTAACGAAATCTCTTGAAATGTGCTGACTTTGATATTATGACAAACTAGTTACTCAATGACTGTCCTTACACAGTCAAACATCAAGCAAGTGCAACACAAGACTAAGCAAGACGGCAATTAAGCTACTTACTAGATCGGCAGAAGGTAAACAAGTCAGGTCGGCGGGCTGCGGCAGGCGAAACTACAGAACGCAGTTAAATGCCTATCGACCCTGCTATGCCAATAGCACCGACGCGATTCTCCATATTAAATGTCATTGTAGTGCCCCAATTTTTTTAAGCTGTTATTTTAAGGTTAAACTGCTTATCCTAACCCTAATCCTGAAGCATAATTGTTGCATAATACACCTTTAAGGAAGAACTTATAAGGGACAGGATAGTCCTCGGAATAGCAGATGAAGGCACACACTGCCGTCTTTTGAGGGAGAAAGACCTCACGCTAGCCTCAGCTGTTGATATGTATCGTGCTGCAGAACTCACAGATGTGCGCATGAAGGCTCTGGCCCATAAATCTGACGATGCAATTCACACAACTGACTCTAGACAGCCTATGCGCAATGTACACAAATTCACCAAACCTGGTAAGACATCTGGTAAGACATGTCGCTCCTGTGGGACACCCAATCAGCACAAACCAGGGAGGGATGCCTGCCCTGCATCTGGTAAGACATGTCGCTCCTGTGGGAAACCAAATCACGTCTGTATAAAAAAACAGTCGGGACAGTCTCACTTAAATGCCGTGGACACTGTTGCAGAAACAGTACATGATGATGATGAGGCAGGCATACTTATATATGACCTCAGCGATTTCCACAGACAGGACACAAGGAAAGAAGTGGTTTGTGAACCTAAAAATGAATGGTGACAGGCAAAAGTGTCAGTTGGTGCCAATTGCAATGTTATGAGCCTCAAAGAAAAGATGTGGGTGGCACTGTTAAGCTAAAAAGGCACCGGATGCCAAAAAGAGCCCGGGTGACGTAATGTTGACTTTCGAACGCCTCTTGAGTGACAGTTTCTATGCCAACGTTAGCATTACGTAACCCGGTCACCACGTAGGCCGGGCGCTTATTAGCTTTAAGTCTCAGAGTCGTTCGAAAGCCATCAGCTACTTTTTAGTTGCTTAATATTGTGCCTTAACGGACACTACGCACCCGGACACTTTTGAGCTATCAGTCAGAGAGTCTCAAGAGTTGTTCGAAAGCCATCAGGTACTTTTTACACGCTTAATATTGGCTGCCGGTCTTTTGTAAGTAAGCACACATCAACAGGTTTCGCGCGCTAGCATCTATATTGCTAATAGCAATTCCTCCTTTTGTGCGACAATATTAAGCGACTAAAACGTAGCTGATGGCTTTCGAACTACTCTTGAGACTCTCTGACTGATAGCCAAAAAGTGTCGGGGTACATAGTATCCGTTTAGGCACAATATTAAGCGAATAAAACGTTTTAGCTACACCTGCCTGCTGGTAACCTGTAAGTTAGTAATGTCCGCTAGCATGTCAAAGCTAGCAAGCCCCTGTTGTTCTTTAGTAAAATGTTGTGCAAACAATGCCCTGTTTTGTTCAAATTTAATTGTGGGTGCCGTCAGATATGTCTTAAAATCACAACACATTAAGGACTTTCTTAATTTAAGCACAACAACAGATGAATAGCTTCAAGCTAACAAGATAGCTCGTTACACTAGCACGAGCTAGCTAATGAAATGTGCTTACTTTGATACTATAACCAACTAGCGAATCAACCACTTTCCTACCAAAGTCAAACATCAAGCACATGGTTGTTTTGGTTGGTTTATTGTAGGTCAAATACAAGCAAGCTGGTCTCAGGTAGCAAAGTACAATGCAAGATGCGCTGAAGTAAATCGCGTTAGGGTTACGTATTGGCGTTGGCATAGCAACTGTCACTCAAGAGTCGTTCGAAAGTCAACATTACATCACCCGGGCTCTTTTAGGCATCCGGTGCCTTTTTAGCTTGACAGCACCAAAAGAGAAAATGGCACCAAGCCACACCAGACTGAAGCTATACTCAGGTGAGGTCATGACTTCACTCAGACTGTTCAGAACACACTGCACAATAAAGGGACTTATTTACCCGTTAGACTTTGAGATTGTGGATTCAAACCAATACCCTCCGTTGTCTGGCTCAACGTGTGAACGCCTGGGTCTGATGCACTTCACTATACCTGAGGAGCTGCACAAAGTCGATTGCGTGTCTCCAGGGTCTCTAACTAAGCAGCAGCTTATCAGCAGATATAATGAAGTTTTCACTGCACCCATTGGGTCACTCCCAGGTGAGGTGCACTGGATGAGACCATCACACCTGTCCAGTGCCCGCCACGCAATGTCCCAATAGCCCTCAAAGCAGCTGTGAAGGCGGAATTTGACAGACATGAAAGAGAGGACCACCTAACCTCTGTAATAGAGCCTACTGATTGGATTGGTAATATGGTGATTGTTAAGAAGCCCGATAAGATTCGAATCTGTATTGATCCAAGGCCACTAAACAAAGCGCTCAAAAGATCTCACTACATCATGCCTACAGTGGATGATGTCCTCTACATGCCCAAGGCCCGCATATTCTCACTAGTGGATGCACGTGAGGCCTTCCTTCAATGCAAGCTTGACAGGGAGAGCAGCCTACTCACCACGTTCTGGACTCCGTTGGGCCTCAAGCGCTGGCTTAAACTTCCTTTTGGCATCTCTGTCTTCGCCTGAAGTCTATCAGAGAAAACAACATGAGCTATTGGCTGGCCTAGATGGGGTGGAGCCAATTGCAGACGACATCCTGATTGTCGGCTGTGGTGACTCGGACGATGAGGCCAACAGGGACCACGACACAAAACTCCTCGCACTCATGGAGCGCTGCAAGGAAGTCAGTCTGAAGCTTAGTCTAAAGAATCTGCAATTCAAAGTTCAGGCCGGACCCCGAGAAGGTGAGGGCAGTTCAGGCCATGCCAGCACGAGGTGACGTCAAAGGAGTGCAGAGGTTTATAGGGTTTGTCACATACCTTTCCAAATTCATGCCACGCCTCTCTGAGGTGTGCCACCATTGCATCGTCTCATGGACAAGGAAGTACCAAAACATGATGCGGCAGTGGCTGAAATAAAGCGCTTAGTGTCGGCAGCTCCAGTTTTGAAATATTATGATGTCCCCAAGCCAGTCACAGTGCAGAGTGACGCGAGCCAAAACGGTTTGGGATGCTGTCTTTTGCAAGATGGACAACCAGTGACATTCACCTCTCTGCACGCCAGCAGAGCGCAACTACGCTCAAATCGAAAAGGAGTGCCTAAGCATAGTTTGCCTGTCAGCGATTTCATTATTACCTCTATGGCAGAAGTGATGTGATTACAGAAACAGACCACAAACCACTCATTGCCATCTTTAACGAGCCTCTCCTCAGTGCTCCTAAGCGACTCAAAAGCATGCTGCTCACTCTTCAGGGCTACTGCCTGAATGTGGTATACAAACCTGGCCCAGAGATGTATCTAGAGCAGAGCCACGACACCCCCACACAGCTCAGACAAGCTTTACATACGGCAGTCAGTATGCTCGATAACACAGCAGGAACAACTGGAAGCTGAACTGATAGACCAAGCTGAATACCTCAATGTTACAAGCAAGCGCTTGGCCCAAAATCAAATAATACACAGAGACGGATGAGCACCTTCAACTTCTGACGTCAGCAGTTCTGGAGGGCTGGCCAGACCAGAGAGGGAAACGGCTGTCGCTATCAGAGAATACTGGACTTTCAGGGATGAAATAAGCATGCAAAATGGGGTACTTTTCAAAAGTGAGAGGGTCATCATTCCCAAGAAGCTGTGTGTAGAAATGCTGCACCGTATTCACTAGAGCCATATAGGTGCAGAGCCCTGCTACAGACAGGCTCGGCAGACACTCTTCTGGCCCGAAATCAGAGACTTTGTGGGCCAATGTGCTACATGCAATGAGTTTGCTCACAACCTGCAAAAAGAGACAATGATGTCACAGTCACACCCACTTCCCAAGCGGCCTTGGCAAATCGTAAGCATGGACTTGTTTAAACTTTGCAGGGAAGGATTTCTTGCTTATCGTGGACCATTTCTCAGACTTATAGAATAAAAATAGAACACCTTCCTGACCTATCTGCAGAAACAGCAATCAAAAGGTGCAAGGCCCAATTCGCCAGATATGGGCAACCTGATCGTGTTATCACAGGCTGTGGCCCACAGATCGACTGTGGCCTTTTCCTTCAGTTTGCCCAACACTGGGAATTTGAGCACATCACCTCATCCCCACGCCACCCAAAGGCGAATGGCAAGGCCGAATCGGCCGTGAAGATGGCAAAAAACACCTGAAAGCGTGCTTCGACAGCCGGAGATGATGCATGGAGAGCCATCCTGCTTTGGAGAAACACACCGACAGTGGGCATGGATAGCAGCCCAGCACAGCGGCTCATGGCGCGCAGGCTTAAGACACCTCTACCAGTGACTGATGAATTACTTGAGCCGTGTGTTGTTCCAGATGTGAAAGAGAAAATTCAGTACAAAAGACAAGTTGCTAAACACTACTACGATAGATCTGCCAAAGACCTCCCAGAGCTACCGATTGGGCAGAGTGTCAGAATGAAGCCTCTTCCAGGTGATAGAACGGGACGGTGGCGCCGCGGCATGTGTCTCCAGCAGGTGGCAACGCGCTCATATCTTGCAGAGATAGATGGCACCAGATACCGCCGCAATCGAATAGACATGCGGCCAGCAGAGCCCATTCAACCTCAGGTCTATGTGCAGCCTGAAGGCATGGCCCCCAACAGCACGTCCAGCAGGGACAGCACACCCGTTCAAGAGGACACACCAGTGCCCAATAGCACGCCGCGGAGCCCTACAACTCTGCAACCCACTCAGGCAGCTGACCAAGCACATCTGAACCCCGAAGAGACTCCGGTGCAACCAGTGAGCTGCACAAGGAGTGGCAGGCTCGCCATCCCCCAGAGAGACTTAACCTGTGAACTTTCACACACTTCACTACACTACACTACACACAAAAAAAAAAAAAAACAGACAAGATGTTGTTGTGTTATGCTTATGCAAATGTGTTATAGGGATAATTAAAGCCCTGGTGAGTATTGAACATATAGTTTATTTCAGTGCCTTAGTTTGTATGAAAGTTTATCGCTGGGCTCAACTAGTAAGGCCTTTAAGAAACTGTTACAGTAAAAGGGGAGATGTTATTGGGTTAACTGCGCCACCTAGCAGTGGCTTGTGTATTCAATGCTTTTGGACCGGAACCTCATTCATGTAATGCAGTGACACGACTTTATACAGCAGTTCAGTAAATTCCATGCTGTAGTTCATATTGCGATTCCGACTGCTTTATTATACTTGCAAACAGTACCAAGCCCAGTATTCCTGCTAGCTGCTGGTACAACAATGCCGTACGTCTCCATTTTCGTATTGCCATTGTACAGGCACGCCTTCATCATCTTCAGCAGCACACAACTTCTCCTTCTGGCAGGATTCAGGTAGCATGTTACCAGCTGACTGGCTTCAGGGGCTGGCTTCTCCCGTCTGGTGTTTCATCCAGCACTTCCAGTTGCACTTCTGGCATCTGGCATTCAGGTAGCACTGCGCTGCTTGGTGATCTCTTCCACACCACCAGCACCGTTTCCCTGTCTCGATCCAGCTCACCTTCTGTTCCTTTGACAGCTGTTTGAATGCAATGCACTGTTTAAAATAGTGCTGGATGTTGTCACATAATGGGCAGTATTTCTTGGGCTGCTCTGACTTTCATGGTGGGGGCTGTGCTGACTTGGTGGGCTCAACTGCCCTAACAGGGGAGTCACATCCAACCAGGACAGAGGTGGAACGTGCCACTGGGCTCTGCTTCACCCTGATGCCCCTCTGATGGTCTGGCCCCCCCTCCAGCGGTGCTTTGGAGTGACTGAATGGCATGTCATCATCCTGATCGCGGACCTCATACTCCAGCCACTCAGCAAAGTCCAGCGATATGGGGATTGGTGTCCCTATGAGGTTGACAAAGCACTTGAACTGTGCATGCAGGTCATGTGGCAGCTTTGACAGCAGACGTGACCCACACTGCAGCCCTGTTCTTCCCTCCTTCCCCAACTGGTCCAACATCCCCACTGGGGCCATTACCTTCACTGCAAACAGGTGGAACGCCCTGCTGTTACCACTCTTGACTTGAAGCCAGGACTTCATTGATGTACCGCAGGACAAGCTTGTGTGGCTGGCCATACCACTCTGTGAGGGAAGCCATTGTCTTGCTGTATGGGTACCGGCTGTTGCTGTAAGAGTCTGTTATCAGCAGAGCATCTTCCAGCTAGAGATGGTTGACTAGGCTTTGGTCCACGATAGGTGCTGTCTTGACCAGGAGGAGTAAGTTGCTCAGTGTAGGGACCCTCCCTCAGTGGCCTTAGTCCTGCAAAGATGATGTCACCAGGATGAGCAGATGAGGTACGAGGAGGAGTATAAGGCACCACGTACTCTGGCGATGGCACCTGGAATGGTGGTGCAGGAGCATATGATCAATCAGCTCAGCCACTAGCTGTGACGGCGGATGCTGTGGGCGTGGCGATCTCTGCGCTGCTGCACTGGCCATGTTGTAGTATGACACTGCATGTTGTAGTATGACACTGGCCATGTTGTAGTATGACACTGGCCATGTTGTAGTATGACACTGGCCATGTTGTAGTTTGACACTGGCATGTTGTAGTATGACACTGGCCATGTTGTAGTATGACACTAGCCATGTTGTAGTATGATACTGGCCATGTTGTAGTATGATACTGGCCATGTTGTAGTATGACACTAGCCATGTTGTAGTATGATACTGGCCATGTTGTAGTATGACACTGGCATGTTCAGAGATGGGCAGTATTTCAATTACTTGTATTTGAAATACTAGTTAATTTACTTTTGAGTATTTTGTCATTTGTATTTGATAGGGCCGATAAAAAATCTAATGTAATTTGTAACAAAATACTTTAGAGTGGAGTAATTTTGTATTTAAAATACTCAAAATACTTTCTCCAGTGTTTAGGCAGAAGGAGATTTTTTTTCTGATTCTACCACTAGACCATCTGATCTGCCTCTGAATGTCATTGTCGAAACAGGCATCAGTCAATTTGCCAAAAGTGGTGCTTCTTATGGCCCGCCCCTTTTTGGGGCGAAAAGGAAATCACCCCAGATCTCTCTCATTGACTCTCATGTTAAATCCATTTTTTTCACAAAACAGGGCTGTGGTCGAAAACTTAGATAGTCTTGACCCTTGTCAATTTGTCTTCATTAGTACACCGACTAAAAGGAGGTTCTTTCAAAGAGCAATTTGAGTTGTTGCATTGAACGTTAGCCATCTTGACAGAATGTGACTTAATCACAGCCGTATGATGTCCTTATACGCAATTATGTATGACGAAAGCACAGTGGGGATAGCCCGGAAGCCATAGAGATTGCAATGAGAGCCCTGTTTTGTGAAAACATGAAAGTCACACAGCTACTGCCTGCAAAAAATATATATATATATACAGTATATATACAAAATCAATCAAGTTGTTGTCTTTTAATAGCTTTGCTTAGTTACACTGACATTCTCTGACTGTTCTTCCTTTTTTACTGGGTTCACCAGAGCTTTGTGTACATTATATAGCCCCGTAGCAAGGGCCCATAGACATATCTATGTCAATCTAAATAGTCTGAATAGCCAAGTCACATTGCCAAAAATACTGATGTATACCTATATTCAGCGAAAAAATTACACTGGCAGGTGTAATAGGCGGAATATGTGTGTGGGGGGAGGATCGTGGTGGCAGCGGTTACAAACATGAAAAAAAGGATACGGGACTAAAATGTTTGGGAACCACTGCCTTACAACACTGACAAGAGCCCGTCATAATAGCCTGCACCTGGGCCCGTGGTAACTATGTTACGCCACTGAATACCCCAAACCTGAATGTTCTGCTATAAAAAATTGTGAGAAAACTGAAAATTCTGAAAAAGAATTTCCTGTATTTTAAAAATACAAAATACATGTTTTGTATTTTGTTACATTTTCTGGCAACAGTATTTTGTATTTTATTTTGATACATTTATTCGAAGGGTATTTTGTATTTTGTATCAAAATACATTTTGATGTATTTTTGCCAATCTCTGGGCATGTTGTAGTATGATACTGGCCATGTTGTAGTTTGACACTGGCATGTTGTAGTATGACACTGGCCATGTTGTAGTATGACACTGGCCATGTTGTAGTATGACACTGGCCATATTGTAGTATGACACTGGCCATGTTGTAGTATGACACTGGCCATGTTGTAGTATGACACTGGCATGTTGCCATGTTGTAGAGACGACGATGTGAGTGCAGTGGACACTAACAAAGTAAGTGACCCTCAGCTTTTTGAGGGCATGCTCCTGGGCAAAGATGTTGTGAAATTCAAATTTTGACTGTGGTGCTACTTGCATTATCATCCCAATCAATCTGCTTAATCCAATCACCAAACCTAAAGACAAGAAGAATGTACTAGCAATGCTCAACAAAAGCTAACTGAGGCCAATTAAGAAACCCAACAATATCCTGGGCACTGTAAGTGGTAATCTCTCCATAGACCTGTGGAATTCATGCCTCAGTAAAAATACTACTGACTTTTTTGAAAGACAAGTTGCAGGAGTGTCATTTATGGTAATCTCAGACAATCTTAACCTGGCCTATTTTTGTGTTTTGTTCAGCTGCAAAGGATAGCCTATGAGTCACTATAGGTTACTCAAACTCTCTGAAAAGAGTGACTCAATCTGTGGCAAGAAATAGGAAGAGCTTTTGTAGATAGTTCACTTCTGTTTTCCCCTCTTTATCTACGTTCCTCAGCCAGTCTCACGGTAATAGCCAAGCTCACACCAGAAACTTCATACACAAAAGGAGTAGAGGTGTTATGATAAATCATTCAAGGCGTACATGTATCATCAACTTGCACTTGCTCTTCTCTTCACAGCAGGTAAGGATCACATACAATCTTCCCCTTAGTTATAGAAACAGGAGGGGTGTAAGAAAGCAAAGACTTTAGTGAAGGTCTTCATTCAGTCGTAGTTGTTCTGTTCAAGCTTATTCGCTGTGAAATTGTAGCTGTGACCTACAAATATAACTGTTCTACAGGAAGTTCCTTTCAGTATAGCTTTAAGACTAGTATTACTAACTAAAAAGTATTTGAATGTGTACATATGCAAGATAGATGCCTACCCATTTTGTGACACTTACACGGTAACATGTTACTCCACAAAGTTTTCCATGGGGACTCATGCAACCTGGAGGTCAAAGAGCCAAGCGAAGAAATATGGCAGATGGAGCACGCGTCCTTCCATATTCCCTGTGATGTCAGGGTAGCTCACTGTGATGACAAGGACAAACTTCAGTTCACCTGGCATGTCTTCAGGAAGTCCTCATCCGAGCAGCTGTACCTGGTGTCTGGCTCCTCTAAGTATTCACTTCTAGCGGAGGGGACGTTGGCAGTGGAGTCCTTCCAAGTTGCCGATAGTGGGATTTACCACTGTGGTGTGACCATTAGGGACCATGTGGCAACAGGGGCACAGGTCATTGGAAATGGGACAGTAGTGGCAGTTACAGGTGAGAGGAGATTTATGGGAACTAAGGCTGTATCAAGAGAAGAAAGAGAAATTGAATCCTTTGTCTTGTTTTTGTAATCTGATGTATTATTGTTAACATGTTTACCTGTGCTCTGTGTGATGATGGTGAATAATAGTTGTATCAAGTGAAGAGAATTGAATTGTTTGTCTTATTATTGTAATGTGATGTATTATTATTGTTATCATGCCTCTTTGCTGTGTTTTAGAGATAAGTCATCAGATACGACATGCTGTGATATGGTTGCTGTTTGTGCTGTTGGCAGTGTACAGCCTGATAGTCCTTACTCTCCTCATTCTTAAGATGGTAAATTAGTCTGTTAGAAACATATTTGAAATAACAAACAGCGTTGAAAGCTTTTGTTAGACACATTGTTCAATTTCCTCCAGACGGGACGAGACGTACCAATTCTAAGGGGAAAATGTGGAAAGAATAACGACTCAAAGGTAATAAATATGACTGTCTGATTTTTTTTCTATCATACTATTTTGCAACTTCTCAGTTTGTATGTAATAGTGTATTAAATATATGTTTATGTATAATATATAATCAATTGGACACCATGTTGACTTTAATTTAGTAGCGTATGCATCATATACATCTTCTGTGTAAATACCAAACCTACTTCTGTACGTCTACCTCATTACTCTATTCTGTCTTGCAGAATAACTCCACCAGAAGACGGCATTTCCGGGCTGTGTTGCAAGAGCTGTACAGCAACAGGAACTTACACAGCACTGCAAAAACCCGAACCCTTAGGCCATCAGCAGACAGCCAGGTTCAAAACTACACTATTGACAAATCACAAAAGCACTTCATAAGAATCAGACAATTAAGCCATGTGTCTTCATTGTTTTTTGGTGGAGAATCTAAAGTTGGATGGAGCATTATTGGCATGTGTATGAAACTTATCTTTTTTTTTTTCAGTTTGAGAACCCACACACCCCAACACAAGATGACATCTATCAAAACATGTGACTCTAACCACCAAGTGGAGTACTGTGACATCAAAATGCTCACAGTTGTCGCCTGGCCGACCCTGCAGAAACATGATTTCATGCCCTATTTAAAATCTTCAACTGATGAGGCAGCAATTAATTCAGTATACTTGTGACTGGCCCTTTTGTGTTTGAGTGGTGTGTGTGTGTGTGTGTGCGTGCGTGTGTGCGTGTGTGCATGTGTTTGTGTGTGTGTGTGTGTGTGTGTGTGTGTGTGTGTCAATGTGGGTTTTATAATCTCCTTTTGGGTTTTAACAATAATAAAAAAAAAAGTTACCTTTTTATGGGAACAAAGTTGAACAAAGGGTGACTGTGCTTGTTTGAGGAGTCCATTTAATGAAGTTGTCACACAATGACACAATCTTAACCCAGTACTATATTTATAAACATACAAACACCTTCTGAATGTCAGGAAAAAAATAGAAAATTAAAAAGCATATATATACATAGAGCCTATCATATATATAATCACTAATATATCAAGTGCTGGTTGACAATTTGCTTGAGAGCAAATCTTTTTTTAAGAATAAATGCATCACATTCACTGAATCTCTTAAGACAATGACTCATTCAAGCAGGCCTTAGTCTGTGCTGTACACACAAGTCACAATTTTATCTGGACTGACAATTTAACAGAAACTCACACAACTCTATAGCTTTACTGTCATTAGTCCTTCAGTGTCAGTCTCAGGATTTTATCTGATCATTAAAAACAGCCTTTCACACAATGGATAAAAAAGGCAGATAAGGGCTGTTGAATAATGAATACAAATAATCGTTAAATCGTTTTATATAATTATAAATAAAAATAAGCACATAAATTCAAATTGTATTCATAACATCCCAAAACACACACAACCCTTCTCTCTTGTCACCCGTGTCTGATTTTCAGCTGTATTTAACTCAGCTAATTGAGCACAGCTGTGGCAGTAACTTCAGTAGATAGCAGTCTTCATTTAAGATTAATCTGTTAACAATCAATTCATACACAAAAATGTGCTAAATGGACAGGTTAGAACGCTATTTTGTGTTCTACTGTCAAAATAAGGCAAAATTAACTAAACTGATCACACAAAGACACTATTGGGTCAAAACAGATATCCATGAGAATAAGCAAACCTTGCAATGTTTGGAAACTTTGAAAAAATGTCCCAAACTCTCTTATGTGATTATAGAATTTGAATGTGTGGAATGTGTATGCATGTGTGTGTTTCTCAATTGGCAAAGATAAAGCCCATCCCTTTGGTACCAGTTACTGTCAAACATTAGGCTAATGCACCAGCTAGGGCCCCACTGACTAAACCCAGTTGTAATACCCACATTATAAAGGAAAGACAAACAGAAACTGCCACCGTAAGGAGGATATAGCAACACTCACTACCATCGCGTTTCAACAGGGTTTAAAAAACCTCATTGTCTCGTTCTTCTACCTTCATCCAGTGAGCATTTGCTGTGTACTGCCAACAGCACGTTCAGCCCTGAACTGAAAATGAGAAAGAATTATCGCCGTGTCAGCCATCGATATACTTAGAGTCGATGGTGTGACTGTTTCTGATGGAGAAAGGCTGCCATGCCAAGACTTGCAGTGCAGAGACACTCAAGGGAACCAAACACACCAGGTAGAACATGGCTCCATGTAAGGGCTGCAGTACACTGGAAATACAACAAGGACATAGTTCACACAAGTGTTATTATTACAGAGAAAATGTAACATAGTTTACACAAGTGTTATTATTACAGAATAAATGTTTAGATAGTTTACACAAGTGCTATTGAAAATTGAAAAGCCTTTGTTTTCATTGTATTTGCATACAACTACATTTGGAATTATTATTACAGAGTAAATGTAACACGGCTGATACTCTCTTAACTTAACAAGTAACCTCTAACTTAAGAGCCATCAATTTTTTACATTACATTTAAAACAGTGTCAGTCAGAACTCTAAACTTAAAAATGAAGTGTGGCACTACTGTTACAGAACAGCAACCTGTACTGACCTATTTGGTGATGAGTTTACCGCCTACTTTGTTCATATATAACACGGTCAGGGCCTACTGTTTAGAAGTGTATTTCACTGCATTTGAAGGAATAGTTAGCCTTATTATTAATAAAACACATATGAATCACTGGAACACTATGTAGCCATCATAAAACCGTATTTAATCCGCTCTGATCAAATTAAATAAAGAAAGGTTTAACTGATGACATATCTAAGAATTACTGATTGATTAAATTAAATTGAAAATGTTAAAGAAGTTAAAGCTTTATAACAGGTGATATTTATAATTGAAAACTATATGAGTGTCTCAATCTTTGCACCGTGGTGTTAGAGGGTAAGCAAAGTGTCTTTCTTATTGGCAATAGGGGTGACTGCCATGAATGGGAACCACTGACTAATGTGAATAACAAGACACATATTTTCCTAAAAATGGTAATTTCCTCAGATGGTTGAGAAATTAAAAGAGTACCTTGGGTCTGTGGCTTGCGCAGCATCCTTTAAACTTTCGTAGCCATACTGGTTCAGAATATAGACGACCAGCATTGGTGCTAGTGACTGTGCAGGTTTAGTGAATAAGGCATTGGTCCCAAAAACCATAGACGACAGAGGAGTACTGGAGAAAGAATAACAGATTTTTTTTTTTGTTTAAACATTTATCCTGAAACAGGTACATCCCACAGAATCAAACATCAATTTGTGTAGAAATCATTTAAAATTGTCTTAAGCAACACTAATTCATTTCATTCATTGTATACAGCCTTCTGTCTTCTTGTTTAAAAATACACAAGCAAAATCCACCAGTGAAATGATACTGTCATAGTGACAAGGGCAAGATCAAAGGGCGACACAAAGGAGATGAACACCACTTCACCTGCGCCTGTATCTCTGGAGGTCTGAGTCGATGATGTCTGCCAGAGGTAAGTTAAAGAGGCTGAAAGCAGCCTGGACCAACACCCTGGGGGAAAAAAAGAAGACCACACAACATGATGATAATATGAGATCATGTCAAGAATTCTAAATGTTTGCACAAGCTACAAGACAAAGTCTATCCTTCAGTATCTTCTTATTGTGTGCTGAACTAAGTATTCATTGTGACAAGTGACATAAACTCGATAAATACCATGTTTAAATACACTGTTGTCTGGAGAACTCAAGCTGGCAAGCTAGCCCACATAGTATTAAAAACAGCACTACATTAAGGTTAGTAAGGATTCAAGCTTAGAAATAATGGAATCACTTTTAACCAAGCAGCCTCCATGTTTTTTTGACTAAAGAAAGATGTACTTGCCTGGAAACTAAACAGGGTGGTATATTTTAAGACTAAACAAAAACATACCTAAATACATGCATTGCCACACAGACACACACACAAGAAAAGTAGACTCTAATGTGTGGAGATGCAAATAAAGGCTGTGATTGGTTGACGGGCTAAGCTGAGCAAAGGCATGCCGGGCAACGGCATTCGTATGTCGCTTTAGAGAAAAAGTAAAGAAAAGTCCTGAATGAAAACACGATAATAGCAATCGATAAAACCATGCATAACTTCATGCACCTTGTGATTCAGCATGTACTGAGATAGAGATGATGGAGGGGATATGAGAGAGAGACAGAGAGGGGGAGAGAGAGGGAGAGGCATAGAGAGAAAGAGAGAGAGGGAGAGGCATAAAGAGAGAGGGACAGAGAGAGAGAGAGAAGGAGAGGGTTAGAGATGCATAGGGATGAGAAGGATAAGAGAGAGGGACAGAGAGAGAGAGAGTGAGAGGGATAGGTGAATGAGTCCAGTGTGGCCACTGACCACTCTCTGCCAAATAACAGTCACAAACATAATACACCAAAGAACTTCTAGAGAAAAAGGCTCACATGTTGGCCGTGAGGAAGAAGGCCAGCAGGTAGTAGTGGTGACGGCCCAGCAGCAGCATGATGGCGGCTCCCCCTGCCTCCACATAAAAGATCAGCAGGATCAGCCTGTAATAGCCGTACCGCTGCAGCAGCCTCTGGCTGCTCAGAACCAGTATCTGTGGAGACCATCAATCACCGGGGAAGTTATTCTTCATGTGAAACGAGAATGTGTGTGGTGAACAGGTGCCACACAGACACTTTACTCTGTTTGGGGTTCAAACCCACAGTCTCAGTATTCCCACTCTGGCTCTCTTTCTCTCCTAAAGTTAAACACCCACCTCCTTCTGATGCAGTCACACCAGTATTGTTAGGGGAGTTAGACTACCTATTAAAGCTCAGTAACCTGTTTGAGAGTTTGCTTCACTGTTACACAGACATGGTATTCTATATTTCTCATTAAATATAGATTAACTTCATTCACAGATGTTAACTTTTAACTTTGTTAATTGATGTCCCTCTTGAACAGAAGGGAGATACTCCGGTCTATGGGGACTTCTTATACAGCAAATAGTTAGAAACTCAGACAATGTTGTTTTCAGCTGATTGCATTTGTATGTAGTAACCACAAATCTAAAGCACTAATAATGGTTCACTGGACTTCATAAGTCTGTGGAAATGCATCTCTACAAGGGCTCCATACTCAAAGTGAATTACAGCATACTACATTCTTCAGTTAACCCCTTGGTTATCAATCCCAGCACATTGGAGCTGTTAATTAAACCTCACTCTACCAGTTAAGCACGTGTAGCGTTGGAAACAAGTTGAGTTGAAGGAACGCGCAATACCTGCGGGCAGATGAAGGCGGCCCCGTACATGAAGCTCTTCGCTAACGAGGGCAACACGTCTGGCGGGATGAGGTGCTCGGCGAAGATCATGGTGAAGTTACTGCAGAAGGCCACCATGAAGACCTGGAAGAAGTTCATAAGCACGAAGAGCTGGAAGTCCCTGTTGATGAGGATCTGCAATGTCATGGAGACCACCGAGGCCAGCGAGAGCTGTGGCTGGGAGGAGGGAGAGGAGGAGGAAGAGCCGTCTGGATGGGACTTGCTGTCAAAGCGGCTCTCACTGTTGAGGCCCGTGTAGAGCATGCAACCACAGGCCAGCATGGCCACTAACACACAGAAGGCCTGGAAGGCACCAAAGTCCTCCATGTTGTGAGAGACGAGGCCGCAGAACAGCACGCTGGAGGAGCCCACCAGGGAAGCCACCTGGCTGTACTGGATCAGCCGGAGCCGGTTCTGGTGCTGTGCTGAGATCTCAGCGAAGAGAGCGCACTGGGCCAGCATAACGAAGGTCAACATGCCATCAAAGGCGCAAAGGGTCACCATCAGCTGCAAGCCGCTGAGCCAGTCCCCTGACTGGAAGGCCCGCCAGGGAAACCAGGCCAGCAGGAAAGCCAGGGCGTAAAAGGGAGCACCATAGAGGATGGAGAGTCGCCGGCGAGAGCAGCAAGGCATTCGAGAGTTGTCCTGCATGTACCCAAACAAGGGGTCGTTCAGCGCATTCCAGATCATGTAGACTACCTGGAGAAGGAGCATTACACCAGAGAACATTTAAAAATACTTATAGTAAATTTTTTTTGCCAGGCAAACCGAATTTCTAAACAGAATATATTTAGGAACACCTTAGTAAAGTGCAAAGATGTGTACTTCATTACGACTTAAATAAACTTTTCAGTTTCTAGCATTACTTTGATGCAGAGACCAGCACTCACTTGAGATTGGTGGAAAGCTCCCTCTGATATTTTGTACTTGTTTAAGAAGAGCTTGACATAGTAGAAGCTGAATATGCTGTTCATCATGCTCGCCCCGACAGTTGTCATCGCGTAAGCCACCGCGGGTGGATGCGCTCCAATCCTTGCTGTCAGGTGTCTCACCAAGGCGAAGGGGCCCTGGCTCCGTGCCCCTGTTACTTTCTCCGGACTCATAACTGCACAGTTTTCTATACAATTAACTAGAAACGTATGCACTTGTACACGCTGCAGTCGAAAATTAATATAAGAGACTTTCACATTTGCGACAGCTTTCCTTAGTCATGTGCCTTCTGAAACTGGTATCACAACAGTACCTGTACTTCATTCAGGATGCATTGAACGCGGAAGAAGGCGTGACTACAACTACCATGTGACTACATCAACACTAGAGCGGATTAGCCCTTGCAGTATGCCCTGCCCCGTTGACTAACCATTGGACGAGGGTCTGTCAGTAAGATCTTGTTCCTCTGGAGCGATTACTTGTTCGCTGCTTCGGGGTGTTTCAGGGTTTGGACTTTGCCACGTTGCTGCAGACGCCGGGCTACGCTTCTGCAGGATGTTGTGACTGAGGCAATACGGTGCAACCGTGTGGGATGAACGTAAAAGTACGAAACAGCTGGTAGAGATAGTCGTGTGTTTGCTTGACATTGCTTTGCATCGCCGGTTAAAATGCTTACTGATGTGGTTATCGAGGAGGATTTTGAACTGAGGAGCGACGACCTTTGGTATAGCAAACAGGACCTTGAGAATGGTAAGTTTGTTTTAGAAGTTCAGAAGGATGATGTTGATGATACATGTAACGGTCGCACCCATCACCAATACAAAACCACACTAAACATTAGGCTAGGATTCCATTTGTTTTGTAAAACTAAACTGATATTCATTCAAGCGTCTTGACTGATCGGCTTGCACTGGAATTTTACACAATTTTATTCCAGTCAGTCACTATAATCATTATGTATTCACAAATATGAATTTTACAGAAAGATGTTAAAGTAAATGCATCGTTTTGTATAACTGAAGGAACGTTCAGAATTGTGTCTGTTAATTCTTTAGTACATATTAAATTGGGCACATAAAACTTTCCCCAGGGGATGAGGTTTGTAAATACAAGGTTGCAGCCATACTGCATACTTTCATTGAATGCGTGCACAGTCTACCGTTATGACTTGTAGAAAATCTCTCTCAACTGCATACAAGACGCTCTGTGGACGTTCTCCTCTACTGCTGTCCTTTGACGAAAGTCTGAGCTGAGATGTTTTGGGTCATTCTCGCTCTGATACTCCAAGTCGTTTTGGTGTACATGAATGCTGTCTTAGATATTGAAGTGATCGCCTGTGTTCTGCCTCGTGCTTTAAATTCTTGTGACACTCACACTATTGCTATAGTGTTAGTGACCTTTCCTGAGACTGTCTCCAGACAGTCGGTGGACAGGATGTCCTCAGGCACTCACTCACTTCCAGTGGTGTGTGTGTGTGCTTATGATGGTTTCTTACTGATTTCGTTCTTGTCTGACTGTATACATCTCTCTCTCTCCCTCTCTCTGTTTGTGTGTGGGTGTCTGTCTGGCTGTATTTGTATGTGGTGGCTTGTCCGGATTTCACAGATTTACATTTGGCTGCGGAGCTTGGCAAAACCTTGCTGGACAGAAACCATGAGCTGGAACAGAGCCTTCAGCAGATGTACTCCAACAACCAAGAGCAGCTGCAGGAAATCGAGGTGATTGTCCATTTCTTGTACTTTAAAACCAGCATTAAGTAAAAGTACACCCTCCGCCATCGACTTCCGCCATTGGTTTTGTTAAATATCTGTACCTGAATCAGGTGATAAAGTTTTTGTATGGTTTTCCGAGTCTAATGTCAACAACTTGTATTACAAAACAATCTCAGGCCCTAAACTGTTGCTTGGCCTCTTTGTGGGATGTAAAAACCAGCCTAGATCAGTCTCTGTTTCTAAGAAGGCTTTGGCACAAGGCAGACGGAGGGCATAACTGGTCATCTATCTGTCTATCTATAACTGGTGTGTGTGCGTATGATTGTCTGTGTCTACGTTTGTGTGTGTGTGTGTGTGTGTGTTCGTGTGTGTGTGTGTGTGTGAGAGAGACACCCGCCTCTAACCTATGGGTGTACTCCAGTGATAGATTTAGCCTGTCTGCTCTGTGGCGGAACAAACAGCTAAGGATTTCCTGCCTACCCCTTCGTCCTCTTCCATGCAGTTGATGGAGTTGCTCAAGAGGGCCCTTCTTGTTTGAGTTACCACCCTCACCTTTCTCGCTCTAAGTCTCTGGCGTCACACCAGAGCCCAGATAAGGCTGCTAAATCGTGGGTCTTGTGGGAAGTGGCAAGCTGATTCTAATCTTATTATTCTAACCTGTGTATGTGCTCTCCCAGTCCACTGCTACAAGCAGAGTTTCTTGATCAAGAGAGATAGGAACAAGACATGCTTGAATTTTGTCATTACAGTTGCTGACATTGAAATGTACAGATGCCAAATTGGGATTATATATATGGGCCATTCTACCGAATTCGTGTAATATGCAGTCCCTCAACAATAAAAACTATTTACAAAACAATTAGGTATTTAGGCATAGATATTTACTAAGAAAATGTTATGGTCTATATAAACCCAATGCATTACATGAGATAGTGATAAGCTAAATATATACAAAATCATCATTTATTGGGTACTTTCTATTGGGAAGTAGCTGTCCCCAACCCTGACATCTAAATTTCAATGCCTTTAAATAACACTTTTCAATTTTTTTAGATTTTTTAAAATTATTTAATTTCAAAGATCTTTATGATTGGGTTGAAACAGAACTAGGAATTTTTAGATTTTATTGGGAAGTAGCTGTCCCCAACCCTGACATCTAAATTTCAATGCCTTTAAATAACACTTTTCAATTTTTTTAGATTTTTTAAAATTATTCAATTTCAAAGATCTTTATGATTGGGTTGAAACAGAACTAGGAATTTTTAGATTTAATGTGGGTTTAATTTTTAAATCAATTAACTATACTCAAAAAATCATGTCCCTAGTTTTCATGTCACTACCAAAACACAAGAGTTTTAGTCCATTGGCTGAGCCTGTGTTTTAGCCACGACCCTGCATTTTGACCATGCAGTGACACTGCATCCCTGTCCCTCATGGTTGAATGGTAAGTAGCTAAATCCCATAGTTTTTATATAAATGTGTTCCAAAGTCTGAAAATCGACGTGTAACCTTAAGAATGGTCAGTACCGAAACCCATGTTTTCTTCAATTAAGTAAACCTTTTGGGGTTTCATGCAAAATCTCATGTTTGTATGTGTGTACACCTCTTCAAAGATTTGTTTGCAAGCTGTGTGCTTGCTAGAATTCTTTATTTATGCTTAAAGTTAGCTAGAATTGTCACTACCGAAACAGTCACTACCGAAATATATGGTAGTGACCAGATGATTTCGGTAGTGACAAAATTAAATGGTAAGTAGTTCAATCCCATAGTTTTTAAATAAATGTGTTGTTTGGACTAGAGGGCGGCCCAGAGCACCTTTTGGAAGATTTTGGGAGAGAAATGAACATCCATCCAACAGTGCAGTCACTACCGAAACAGTGCAGTCACTACCGAAACAGATAAATTGAACTTGAAAATTTGGTAAACATTTCATTTTTATGGATTTCATTGTGAAAACCTTCAAGAAATATTTGTAAAAATACTCTTCAGAGAAGGGAAGGAAACACAATCTGAACAGGTCAATAATAATACTTTTCTACTATAGTAAATGTGATGTTTCGGTAGTGACAATTTTTGGAAGAGGAAAAACATTCCAACACATTCTGAAAATACAATATAAAAATTGACTGTTCCTTTACTAGATATGCGTACTTTAGATATGGTACAATATACATACGGACAAAGTTTTGGGAATAAAACATGACAAAATTCAAAATATTTCCGACGTGACTGCACCAATTCGGTAGAATGGCCCATATAAATGTATTCTAAATATACAAATTGTAGATGTATTTATTGGTTTTGATGGAGTCCACCGCAGATGTGGCTTATTGATTCCCTGAGGGCAGGCAAAATGTTACCCAAAGACGTAAAAGGTTTAAAGTTCAAGCTTGTCTGAAGATTATGGGATAGGAGTGGTAAATATTGCAGTTATACTGAATGTAAGGTAACATCCGAGGATGGATAATTACAACTGAAAATAATAAGTGGGGGCAGGTTGGATGCCAATTAGACCAAAATACTTAAATGACCATATAAACGTGATATACCTAATTGCATCAGATGTAAAGGAAATAAACCCAAACCTGAATGACTGAATGTATGAGATAGAGAGATGAGAAGGGGAGAGATGGAGGCGTGAGAGACAGAGAAAGTCAAAGAGAAGAGCAAATGAGTGGCAAAAAGGAGATTAAATGTTACAAGATGTCTGGTTTATCCTCAAACACCGTCTATGCATCTGCCAATAAAACAATAACAACACACTTTAGCCCAACTAAGCCATTGATGGGTTGTCTGAAGGTGAATACAGGGTGACAAGGAGGCTGATAAGTATGCAGCGCTAGCGTAGTGAGATTCTAGTCAAAAACACAATCATTGACAGATACTTTAGATTGTGATGAAACCATGATTAGATTGCCCATATTGTGAGGGTCAATTTAAGACCAAACATGAAGATGTTACATTCATTTACATTTTCAATTGATAGTTTCAGGTTTTATAGTCATTCTGGGTCAACTCTGCGCTTGGGTGGTGAGGGTGTGACCTCACCAGTGTGGGAACTGTACCTAGTAAACTGACTCCCTCTCAGTAGGTGATATGGCCTATTTATCTAGATGTGTGCAGCCCCTTGTGGGATTGGGGTGACTGTAAACTATGGAAGTGTTTTGTTGTGAGAACTGCCTCTTTGGCAATACGCTCAGGCATTGGAGATTGGGGGTGTCCATTTTGTAGATTTGTAGATTTGGGGGGGTCCATTTTGTAGATTTTACATGGGTAGAACCACAATTCCAGTTATTATGTTTTGTGGCTTATTGTCTTATGGTCTCCATGCATGGCTTATGCTTGGCTTAGCCTAGCTCTCTATGAAGGACAAGACGCCTTTCAAATATGATGACGTGGGGAATGGACTGCTATAGCTAACTGTGAAGGACTTGACGCCTATATTCTAATAATAATAATATTAATATAATTATATGATGAGTTGGTGAATAGAATCCGATAGCTCACTGTGAAGGATATGACGTCTATATTATAATAATATTCATATAATTATATGATGAGCTGGTGAATAGACTCCTATAGCTCACTGTGAAGGACATGACGTGTATATTATAATAATATGATGAGGTGGTGAATGTAATTTATTCCTGTAGCTGTTCTGCTCATTTGCATCTTATCTTTGTGGCACCATTTTAGTTTGATTGAGTTTATTGCTTATTGCTACTATCATGGATTCAAAGCCCAGGAAGCACAATTACTTCTTGGATCAGGACTTACCATTCTTTTCATTGTGGTATTGAAAATGGGAACTTTTCTTTTTTTTTTTGGTCAGTAAACAGTGAGAAACTTTGACTAAAACTTTGACTGAGAAACTGAACTAAGCAGTCATTGACCAAGTATAGATGTAACCGTATTGCACACCTCATATGACTGGACCCTATTCCTGCTAACTGACAATGGGATGCTCATCCTCTCCCAGTACCTGACCAAGCAGATGGAGGTGCTGCGTACAATGAATGAGCAGCATGCTAAGGTGTATGAGCAGCTGGACGGGCTGGCCAGAGAGCTGGAGCAGGGCAACCGTAAGCTGACGCAGGACAACCGGGCCGCTCAGCAGAGGATCCAGAGGTGAGCAAACGAGGTGGATGGGCTCAGGGGTCTGGGTCATAGTATGAAGCACAGTAGATGGGAAAGGACGTTTTTTCTGTAAAGCTTCTTAAGAAATCATTGTTTTGATCATTGTTTGAGGATGAATACATTTATTGAGCATACTTGAATTGGGTTTGACATTGTACTGTTAACAACTGCTTGTGCTTGTGCATGCTGGTATTTATCAACTTCACCACACACTATGGCACTAAGGTGCCCCATGAGCATGTACACCAGAAGTAAATGATATATATTATAAGCATTACAGAACACGCAGCCGGCCTATGTAAATGTGTGCTGATGAATTAAAATGCATGTGTTTTTTATATACAGTATGCATGGAGATTGTTCACATGTACACATGTGGGCATGCGCGTTTATCATTGGCATACTCAGTCTCTTTTTCCCTTGGCAGCCTGACGGAGACGGTGGACGGCCTGCAGTCCCACATGGACGAGCTGCAGGAGCAGGTGGAGCAGCTGAGTGCGTCGCAGGCGGAGCGTGCTCGCAGGGAGCAGGCCCTGCAGCAGCAGCGGCGCACCAGCATGGGTGCTCAGAGTGTCCCTTGTCTGAAGGAGCTCTATGACATGCACCAGGACAAGTAAATAACAACTCAACACAAAACATATAACTTGAAACATATAGCAGAGCACAACATATCCTAACACAATATAACATTTCTGCAGTGCAATATGTTTACTGCATGTGGCTGAATCCCTCAGCTTTACTATTGTGCATGTACGTTAACACCGCTTAACTGCAGCGTAAGCCTTAATGTCTTAATGGCATGTTTGTGTTGTTCACATAGGAACAGCAGTAAATGACTCTTACCTATAAAGAAAGCCTAATCATAACTCTCATGACTGCATCACAAGGCTCGTTATCCCTCTGTTTAGCTTACAAAAATAATTATGAAATGAGCTTTCAGTATCCTGGTCCAAAGGTTCAAGTACATACTCGAATTAGCACAACCAGATTGCAATCATGTCATCTGATTATGCAAGGATATTGGGATATCGCTTTTATTGTCGTAGAGTCTAGTTTGGAGTAAGATGAGGCATGTGTCCCCCCAGTAAGACTGCTTTAGGTGAGTCAGAGGGGGGATGTGGCCTCCTCACGTGTTGTCCAGCCCATGGGTGACCTTTGTGATCAGCTCACAGTGACCCTCGCTCTCAGTAGCGCCTTAGCACTGGCGTGTTGACTGGACAGGCGCGGGCCTTGCAGAACCAGACACCACAATCTGGCCTAGGCCCTTCTGACCATAATCCAATAATCCATAATCCATTGCCTTCCATGTCAAGGAGGGTTGATAATTCAGGGGCATGTTCACCAAGCCTCTCTGTTGCTATTAGGTATAAAGGTATACCTTCTACTATATGAGTTTGTTAAGGGTAGCTTGTTACTTCTCTTCCACGACCCAACATGTGTTTAGTCAGGTTAATCTTTAACAGGTTTTTCAATGTATCAGTACATAAAAATATACTCCTTGGGGCACTCATTGAACTACAATTACAACCGCCACATAACAAAATCAGCTTTATTTTTGCATACAGATGCACTAATACCCCAACTTGACAATTAACACTCAAAATTGACAACACAAAAATCATTCATACATTCTGTGGTTGAGATAAGCTCAATTCTCCACAGGAGCCCAAACGAGCTAATTGTATCTTATTTGTATAACGTGACCGAGCCCATCGAACGAGCAATTGCTCCTCGGATGTCTTTTTGTTAAGCCCGTATCTTTACTTTTGTGGCTCTTCAGGTACCTGACACAGGATGACTTCAGAGTGTGTGAGCGCCCCTGGCCGTTTCAGATGGAGGAGCTCACGGCCGGCACAGCAGCAGAGGAGGAGGAGGAGGAGGAGGAGGAGGAGGAGAGGGCAGCCTTGCACATGCTGGTCCAGACTCTGGAGGACCAGCTGGAGGCAGAGCGCTCGCGCCGTCATGAGGCGGAGCAGGAGGCAGAAGCGACGATGGAGGAGAACAGCCTGATGGGACTGCGTCTGGTGGCCCTGGAGGGGTGTCGCACCCGGCAGACGGAGCTGGAGGCAGAGGTGGAGGAGCTGCGGCAGCTGTGGCGTGCCGAAGTAGCCAGCACCAGGAGGGCGCAGAGGGCACTGCCCGACGACGTGTTCCTCAACACAGAAGAGCAGCCTGCAGGGGAGCACGAGAAGGAAGAGGAGGAAGAAGAGGAGGAGGAGGAGGAGGAAGAGGTGGTTCCAGAGGAGAAAAGAGAGGGGAAATCGTGCCCACGGCGCCAGAGTGTAGGGGCACTTCAGGGCACAAGTGGCAAGGAACTGCGGCGACGGCACCGGCCCACCTGCGCCCGCCGGCCCCGGGCACTGCGGTGTCGCGGCATGTCTCTGCTCAGCGAGGTGGATGCCCAGTACAGCGCCCTCCAGAGGCAGTACGACGAGCTGCTGCGCCGCAGCCAGGAGGGATCCCTCAGCCACAAGGCCGTTCAGACTCCCGGAGCCTGTACCGTCCACGCCCACGCTCATGCCCATGCCTCCGCCCACACCCACCGCCGCCGCCTGTCCAGCTCTGCCTCCAGCGAGGCCCCCGAGTACAAGGCCCTGTTCATGGAGATCTTCACATGCATCCAGAAGACCAAAGGGGACCTGAGTGACACCAGCGTCCAGGCCATCCAGGCCATGCAGACCAGACAGACAAGACGTCAGAGCCAGTCCATCCAGACGGATGAGACACAGTGACTCACCAATGCTGACTGGGTCTGTTACCAGAGGAGGCAGGAGAGTCATTCCCTCTTTCCCCTGTCATGGGGTTGGGGCTGCAGCTTATTCTAAGCTTCTGCTTCAATAAGAGGTGGGTGCTCAGGACTGGCCTTGGGTTTCTCTACAGATGCTCATCATGTAACTTAGTGTTACATCTACATCTGCACCGAGAAGGGAAAGAGTAGTGTCCTTTACGTTGCATGCTTTAGCCTGGGCCAGGTGTGTGCTGTGTATGTCAGGGATTAGCTGAGTCTCAAAACAGTGTTACTGTTCTGTTTCTTCCCAAACAAGAGCAAGTGTAAGGTAAGATGTATTAACTTGCTGTTGACTTGACATAGACCTGACTCAACAAATGTATATGCACGCAACACGAATTTAGAAGCCAATGAATGTAATGATTACAGATGTTATCAATCTTCGAAGTATATTTGCACTTGATTTGAAATATGTGGTTGTAATGAAGGGTAGAGCTTTGCGACAGAAGTACAGAGTCAGAGGTGCATCGCTGGCTTGTATATAAAAAGTGCCATATATTTCTTGAGTGAATGTGAATTCTAGTTGCTTTTAGAATGATGAAGAAAATCTCATGGATTGCCCAGAATGTCAGAATTCAGGAAGACTGGGCAATTCGCTCTGGTGGTCCATAAGTGGAGCGTAGATGTTTGTAGATGTGGAATACGGATACAAAGCAAAACAGTTAATAGACCTACCATGCAGAAGCTAAACAGCTTTGCACATTACAGTATCAATGTTTTCCTCGTATTTGTTATTTATTGTGAACACATTCATCTTTAGAAATGAGATTCTATTTATTTTGTACCTAATTTTCTCGTATGTTTACAGTAATGCGAGTCAAATTTATGAAATTATTGTTAATTTAACTAAATCAGAGGTCAGAGATTGACCACTTTTGTAAATTACTTAGGGGAGGCAGAGATTGGATTTGGCACACATTCCTACAGTGAGAATTACAAGCTAACAAGCATAATCTTACTCAGTTGATTAAAATTACAGTAATTTGCAAAGCAGTTGTGTACTTGAAACTAAGACTAAATGATTTTTGTTTTGCGGAAGAACATATAATGTGTCCAGTGTTCTTACCCGAATGTAATGTATTTGCTATGCGAGAACCCAGAGAAAATATAGAATGAGCAGCCAGTATGAGATCGAAGAACAAAGGAATGTTGAAATAAAAAAAATTAAAAAAGAAGAAAGTTTGGAAATGATTCTGCTGTTGCTGTAGTGCTAGAAAGTGGATTAAGGCATGAAGCTCTCATTCTTGGGTTGTCTCCATCTCTGCGATTTAATGCTAGCAAGAATGCGGTCCAATTATTTTCATATGTTTATATGTCTGTGTAATTGTATCACCTACTCAATGTAAGCACAAGCCGCAAACAGTGGTTAAAGGCAGTCATACTCCTTTTGGAATGAAAACTAAAAAATCAGCTATTATCAGCTATTTTGTTCTGTTCCGTGTGGATCATATTTATCCTCAACTAGTGTTCTGAAATATTTGCAGATTAAATGCTGTAGCTCTATCATATTGCTACAGATGATTCTTTTGAATCAAAATGTATTGATGTCTAAAACTGATGTAGAAAATCCAGTTGCGTATATATCAATCATAATGGCACTCTTAACTGTAATGATGCACAGCATTTCTACTTTTTGTTTCGACCTTGTTCAGGGACTATGGCATAAATTTCTAAGATACACCTTTTGTAAGTATTGAAATCCTAAAACTGTAATGATAAAGTTTACTTACTAACATGTGAAATGCAACAATAAAATATATTTATGAACAAGCAAGTGTGGGTTTCCATGTATGGATATGTTTCAACTTGGAGAATATAGATGAGTTATTGATAGTGGAAATGTTCAGTCAAAGTGCCCCCTAGTGGATTTCACTTGTAGATTTCTGATAGATGTAATAATTAAGACCTTTGTCAGGTTTTTAATGGCACACACGACACCCTGGAACACACACGTGCATATATGGAGGCGACCCAGGACACACACACACACACAAGCAGGCCTGAGGTCGCGGTGAATTTATTTTCTGTATTTTCCCATCCTGGACTGTCCTTCCTCAAGGACCCCCCAGGAGCAGTGGGCAGCTTGTAGCGCCTGGGGACCAGGTGAACTGTCCATCTTTGGTTTTCTGTTGGGGTTCTTAGTGGAGGAAACCCCTTGTGAACACAGGGAGAACATGCAAACTCCACACAGAAAGGCCCAGGAGATGTGAATGTTCCAACCATCCACTTCATCACTTAAACCATCCACTCCATCACTTAAACCATCCACTCCATCACTTACACCATCCACAAACACCTGGATGAAGAGAATGACCTCAGTCTTCTATACACAGGAAGTGCTCCTTAAGTCACATGGTTCCATCAAGAGAGGGCTCATTTCCAGGCCTCAACATCAAGCTTAATATAGGAGCATCTTTTCAACTGAGTAAGAATGGAGCACCTGAACACCCACTTCAAGTGATACACGCTGTCACATTTCATGGTTTAATTCTTGAAAAAAAGCTTATAAAAACCTATCATAACAATTATGATTTTATGTTATACAGAGGAGATGCAATTCACAACAAGAAGCCTATACATGGATACTTGGGCATTAAAAAGTGATATTTGCCATGAAGAATTCATCCATTTACCACACAGAGTGATCCAACTAACTGATACACACAAAAACTATTTTAAAACCAAGACAAGCTTTTGATATTTTGGTGTACATTTCCTTGAGTATTTTCACAGTGTATTGTTTAAATATATGTACTCAAATATAACATATATAGATTTTACTATATTAAAACAATAAACATGCATAAATATGCATGCATTTACCATGTTTAAAAACTATACATGACAGATGTACATTAATACTTTGTAGAAACCTGTCAGCACCAACGTCCATCTACCACACACACACACACACACACACACACACACACACACACACACATACTAAAACACCTTACACAGGAGTGTACTGAAGATTACTGTTTTTGGTGCATGTGTTGTTAACGACAAGCTACTATTCTGTGCTTCAAAATTCTGTGCTTCAAAATTCTGGTTCGTTACTTGCCAATGACACAAATCTGCCTATTTGTGCCCTTTAAGCTCCTATAACCACTTCTGTTTGTATAGGGCTCATGTATTGGCGGACAATGCTTTAGGTCCATTACCAGGAAGACTATAATAGTTTCTACATTCACGGCAGTAATGTGCTTAGATGACTTAGAGACTATATATACATACAGCTCTGGAGACCACTCCAAATTCTTAAATTAGCATTTCTCCGTGTATGGCAGCCATTCAATTCCCGTTTCTGTTGAATTCTAATACAGGCAGATTAGGTGATCACCTGAACAAAATCTTATTAAATGAAGAAAGGATAAAAACCATTGCTGTGGTCATCACTATCCTCTTGCAATAAGACCAGCTGGATGGCAGAAACAGTGCTAGTAGAACCTATAAAGTAATTGGAATATTAAAAGTGTCTATTGACCATGCCAAAAGAGTTCAAAAGAAAAGTTTTGAGTGAGTAAAAGAAGGGTTAAATTCTGGTTTTACTGGCAGAGGGATACATTGAGCGTCAGGTTGCTTTCATCCTTAACATTTCAAAGACGGCGGTTCATAAGAACAAGGTCAAATTTTGAAGTGGTCTCTTAATTTTTGCCGGAGCTATATGTACACACACTACAGCGTTGCTTTTGTACGCATTTCTCTATGACCACCCGAACGCCTGGTTCAACTAACTAACTCACTCAAACTCTCATATCTAAGTATTTCAATCATGTACAGCAAAGCATATCTATCCATAAGAGTGACCTCTCTCTCTCTCTCTCTCTCTCTCTCTCTCTCTCTCTCTCTGGAAGACTCAAATGTGCCAAGGGATGTGGGCTCATCTCTCAGAAAAAGGGGCCTAGAAGGACATTCGTCTGTCTCTGCTTTACTATGTCTGGGGCCCTGTCTGGCCACAAATAACTCAAAGGCCGTTAATATCAATACCGATCGGGCAGAGAAACAGCCTCCCCAATAAGAGATTGTTTGGGGTCTCTTAATATGGCACTGTGGGTATTCCTCTGGAAGCAATGGATATTTTGGAGGAAGCGACCACCTGCCACTGTGTGGAGGAATGTGTGTGAAGTCAGTTTGAGATGATGAGAATAGTGGTGTGTCTTCAAAAAGAAAAACATCAGACTAAAGGCCACATGGCTGACATGCCAAGACATGATATTGCCACCACCTGCCAACAAGCCCTTATGAAATTTGGAATTTGATGCTATTTGAAATCCTGTTCAAAAACAAATAGGATTCTATCAGAAAATGTTTGTGTAGATACTTTTGATGACCTTATTCAACTTGCAATCCATTATTGCAACATTAGTTTTAAATAATCTTTCCTGACCAGAACAGCTAAGTAATAAGGGTTTCCTTTACATATACTGATTAAATAATAATTAAATAATCCCTGCAGCAAACACACATCTTTTGTCCCACACACCTGTCCATGTGTGCTGCTGTTTCATGAAAATAGTATAGCCTTGATTATGTGTATTACCAGGTACAGTGTGTGTCTCAGAGTCTCTTGGTGGTTGAGTCAGGGCTTTCAGTTCAGTGCTTCTGGTCCCATCCGCTGGAGCAGAGCAGCAGGGTGAGCAGGCCTATGAAGAGCAGCACCATAAGGAAGAATACCTGAGAAGAGAGGGGCCCAGTCTGGCTGGAGTGCAGTTGCTGGTTCTTCAGGTAGTGGTCCACCGCCTCCGAGAGGCTGTACTTCTTGGGAGAGAAGCCCAGCTCCCGGCGGGCCTTGTCAATCTTGAAGGTATGACTGATGGCAATGTTTCTCACCTGCAGGAAAGTCCATCACAGATTTTCACACAATTATTATTTGTAGTCTTATCTTTTCAGCGTGATATACTTCATATAGTCAATTACATTGACTATTACATTGAACTGAGATTATGAACATTTAGAGCAGGGGTCTCAAACTCAGGCCTGCAAAGTTACATTGATTAAATAAAATAAAAAGTTCCATGATTTAAATGGATTACCCCAACGTTTACCGGAAAATCTGGCCCCCCAATGACCAGAATGGACGCTCATCGCCCCCCCGGGTAAATTTAGTTTGAGACCCCTGATTTAGAGGCTAGCACATCCGCCCAAATGTGTGTTGCCTTAACATAAAGATGACTGACAGTCATTTTCTCTATGGATTACTCCCCCATATGCCTATGGAGGTAACAATGGCAACAGGCTCTTGACACTGGCATTCACACACTGCACAACTGGAAAATATAAACAGAATAGGCCAAGGCTCCGGCCCCAGATGTTTTATCCTCTAATGGTACTGTCAGTTCTCATGCAAGGGGAGTGCAAGTGCTTTAATCCTGCCGAAATCAACAGTGCCTCCTACTGGCCACAAAGAGATAAAACTATCACCATGGAAACTGTGAGGACACCATAGCTCAGAGCGAATCTGGTGTCCACTCGTGATGCATGACTCACGAGGATCACATATCCAGAGGCTCTGGATTGGTTTATAAAAAACAAAGACCAGCGAAAGTATAGTCAAGCGGACAGGGCAAAGTTTCCCTGAGTTGCCTGTCACACAATACTGACCTCTACAGACAGAGAACCAACAGGTAAAATGTGGTCACATGACAGCAGGGACACGCTCCACGCTGAAGCAGCTCCTCCTGCATGCCTCACCTGTTCCCCCTGGACCCAGCCTGGCACCAAAAAGCCAAGCCATGCGCTCATCTTTTATTCACACACAGCCACCAATCATCAATCTCCCAGCCATCTGATGAGGAGAATTACCCCTGCAGGCCCAAGGCTTCTGTTTCTCATGAATCATGCATGATGGGGTTCCTGACTCTTAAACTAGCTCTAAATGCCTTAACAAAAGTGTCCTAGTGTGGAGTCCAGGGAAAAGGCTGTGGAAGCCATCTTTGTCATCTTTCTTCAGCTAGCTTGGTAAGATTCTCTACACAGGGACATAGTGGGGAACTGATTGTAGTTTTGGTGCTTTAATTGTTGATATGTCTATGGTAGCATATATATGTCCACTAACAATTGTGAGATGCACCATATATGAAACACAGTGAGGCAACAGTGAGCCTTCAGTTGCTGTGCTGTGCTGTTACTTTCAGTGCTGTGGTTCAGTGGTAGAAAAACAATACATGTTGGATAGTGAAAGTAAGCAATGTGAGACTTTCTAAAAGACATTGCCTGACATCCTCACGTTCTCCTGTGCCCAGCACTGTGACTGTCTCCGCCCGTAGCAGCCTGATAAAAGAGACAGCGGCCTGGTGAATTATACATCTCCCACTGAAAGACGTCTAAAATAGCTATGTGGAGAGAGGAGGGGAGATCCGAGCGGTTGATTGCGATTCTCTATTAGCAAGGCCTGTCTACCGCTTGCCCAGACGGGCCCCCGTGAGACTTAAACAAGGATCTAATCAGCCGCTGTAACCAGACCACCCGCCACCGCCTAACCAAATGCCTCCCCCACAGTGCACCGGACCGCAGCATGAACGTGACGACCTCTGGGTTCTAGTGCCACTGAGACGCACGTGCGTCTCGGCCACCCGTAGGCAGGCTTGCCCTTCATTCCGGCACAGGGACGCCCGTGTCCCTCAAAGAGTCCTTCAAAGACAGACATGAAAGGATCCTTTTCATTGTTGCACCAGTTTTTCATTTAACATAAAAGCCCCCCGTGGATTGCCCCTTCAGACAGAGTCCTTACGGATGTCAGTGTCAGAGAAGGTCCCTGTGGAGTAATGCTGAAAACCATGAATGTGAAACCTCCAGTACCCATTCATGTGTGTGCCATTGAATGCATTTGGCTATCAGGGCCAAGGATCCACAGTCACTTGTGGAGTTTGCACAGACCTGTGAGCATCTCAGCTTCAGAGCTGTGTATACACTGATAGCATAGAGCACTGTCATGCAAGCTGGGAAATACTCATCAGAGAAATGATTCCTGATGGTGGAAGAGAAGAGTGGCGGACAGAGGGGCAGAGGAGTGTCGGCATGAGGGTGACATGAGTGAGGTGCTACCTCATTCCTGGTGAAGAGCAGTGGGATCTCCACGAATGGTCTCAGAAGCAGATGCACGCGTTCCATCAGCACAGCTAGGAAATGGAGGAACACGGAACACTGACGTTAGGTCTCCTCTAGTCTAAGTCACGTCTGAGAAGTTTAGGGTATAATTTGAAGGCTCAACATCAAATGACACATTAGTTTACAAAGTGCAGTGTGTGGGCTGTGCAAAAATGTTTTAGGGGTCACAAACAAAAAGAGTGAACTTCCCCCTTCCTTTCCCTTTTTCCAACAATAGAGAGGCGCATGTCTCAAAATAAAAAGAACCCAAAAAATATCATCGGCAATTCACTTAAGAGAGAAAGGGCAGGGGTTCAAACCTCGCCTCAGGGTCTGTGTTAAGCACATGCCTGGTGTGCGCTCTGACTGTGGACTCTGATACAATCAGCTTTGAGGACTAAAACACATGATCATTTCAGGACTGAACATAACACCCCTGTAGTTTCATCAGTTCTCTTTAGAGAGATGTGGGAGTGGTAAGCCTGCTCAAAAGGCTACCTAGTGATGGTTATGTTGTTTAATTCAGAGAAGAGACAGTCAAATAATCCCTCAAAATGTATTGCACAGAATTAAAGGGTGGATGGTTTTTCTTTCTGGATAAAACTTTCTGTGATTGACAAGGGATTGTCGTCAGACATGTGCACCTACTTACACACAACACATGGAGAAAAGCCCTCATTATATTGTGTTTCAATGCACACTCTTTTCTACTCTCCTACCTGCTGTGTAGACCAGACAGACGGGGAGGTGGATCAAAGGCCGGCTGTATCCCAGCTTTTCAAACTGACAAGGGGAAATGTTAAAAGAAGTGTCATTTCAAGCATTAAAAACAGAGGCAACTGGTAAACAAAACACAAGAAAGCATATTGGAAAGCATATCACATGCTGAGGAAGATAGATCTACCTTCTTGTCTTCACACAAAATTTGCATTTGGATAAAACATTTTTTTAATTCACATGTAGCCCTATCCATATCAACATACATAACCAATATCTCTATTCTCCACACATAGAAGCTTTATTACCTACCAAAGGCCTAAACCACTCAAATATGTTCACTGACACTCCGTCATTAATGAAGTAGGCCTGTCCACTCTGGAAGACAGACAGGAAATAATGCAAATGAATCTCTGCAGTAACAACAGAAGGCCTTGTCAGCGGTAACCGTATGACATTCATTTTAAGATTGTGTGTTTACCACCCATCGTCTACTGACAGTTCTCCCTTTGTAAATGTTTCACTGGGCTGAGCAGCCAGGAGAAGCTAACGCTAAAGCTCACCGCTACGCAGTGTCTCTCTGGCGTCAGCGCCTCTGCAGCCAGCAGGTGGGCCGTCACCAGGTTGTCAACGTGCACCCAGTTCATCAGGGCCCTGGGGTTCCCAAAGCTGAAGCTGAAAAGACGCCTCTCCACGTTGACCTGAGGGAGAAAGTGCCGATGCTAAGCAATGAGCTTCATGAGAAGGGTGCTACACTTCGAAGATGAAGTAGTACAGAGGGCCAAATAGGGATTTCTCTGCAGAGGGGCCTTCTGTTGTAACACCTGTGGCGTGTCAAAAGTGTTGCAAAGCCATTTTGTCGTTTTGCCTGCATGTAACTCGCTAAACACTGGCACACCACTTGAGGCAGGAAGCAAAAATAGCCTTAAAGTGCAAAAGCAGACTTGCGCACATGTGGTGGCTGCTGCTCAATGACTTCCCAGGCACCGCTGGTTTAAAGAGGAATGTAGATTAACAAAGGAGTGTTCCTCAAGTGGCACAGGAGTGGGATGGAAGTTTTTTTATTTGATGTGACAGTGTTGAAATAGATTTAAGAGTGAAACGTGACTAATTCCGTATATTTATTCATTATTTTATTATCATTATTATTAATTTATACTGGCTATATTTTCTCTGTAAAAGCTGTGAGGAAGGTGATCTTACTCCTTGACTATAGCTTCCTGTAGAAGCCTCTTGCTGACAGTGTGGATTTAATCTGTTGACAAAAGGGTGCTAAGGCTACTATTCACATTCACATTTGTTATAGAAACAAAGTAAGTAGACCTCTATTGCCATCTTTCCTGGAAATAATTTTTCCCATGTACATTTATGTGTACATTTATGCAGTCCATCCAGACTGTTGTGTATCATACTGCTCTGGAGTGGAGCAGGGCCCTCAAGGGTGTCATTTGTTTGTCATTGGTTAAGGGGGGTCTGCCATAAAAAGCCACTGAAAATAACCACTGTCGTACAGAAATGGATTATTAAATTGGATCAATAACCGTTCACAATGTATAAGACACTGTCATGTATGTAAGCAAGTAAGGTTCATCACGTCTGCATCATGACAGTGAAAACAAAGAGAACTCCTATGAATTAGAGCTAAGGACGATTCAGAACGCTAGGCCACATAAGTAACTCAATGAGTGTTGTGTGTGTGTTGAGTGTGGTTGTGGATATGTGGCCTTGAGTCTCTCTGGGTGATGCTGAAGCAGAAGGGCAGGAGGAGGGGGTGTAAAGTGATAGTCGAAAGTTCATAAATATTGTAAAGCAGCTAGGAGCACACAGGTGTCTTCAGGACCACACAGCAGGCCTGTCTGAGATCGCGGCAGAGGCCCCAAGCTGCTCATAAGGGGCTGGGGTCCTGAGCAGGTCTGGCAATAAAGAGACAAAGAGACTCACCATCACCCGGTGGAGGTGGCGCCTCTCCTCTGGGCCGTAGATCCCTGAAGGTCGCAGTGTGCAGGTCAGCAACACGCCACCCCCTGTTGGCGCAACTCAGCCGTTACACCTTCATCTAGCCATTTACCAGAAATGTTAAGTGTATTATGTGTTCATAAAACACCCAAGTGACCTAAAGTGCAGCAAAGAAATACATCCCACTCCACAATGTGCCCTCCTGAGCATCTGTATCCTCCCAGAACGGTTCATGAGCACCATTAAAGTATCTTTCTCTTGCCTCACTTAATGCAGCTCCCTTAATGATTTTCCATGGCGGAGGAGGTCTCTCTTTCTCTTTCAATGAGAGGCTGAAGCTCAGCCGACTTGGCTCCGTCTGAATAAATGTATGAGGAAGTCTATGGGAGTATCATGACCCGGCACCATAGGCCAACGCTTAATTGAATATGTAAATAAGATATAGAGTGTCACCTCTGGAGAGGGTGAGCGGCCTGCCTCGCACCTGTCAGTGGTGCAACACTCCTGCCGAGTTTCCATTAAGGAGATTGGACAAAATGTGTACGACTTGCATTGCACACACACAGCAAATCTGAATGTATTTGTTTCAGTGTTAGGAGACAAATCACCCACATCATGCATGCACTTTCACATGGCGCACTGAATGGTTTGGTGTGTCAGGTGGAATTATTTTTTTGTCCTTCTCTCTTTCTATCAATATGGCTATCTACCTTTCTGTCATGGTCTTTCCTTTTTCTCCTCTCGGTATATGTGCAAGAGTGAGCATAATCACAGGGATTCTGCATATATACTATTGAGTGCAAGTCAGTTTTATACAGCATTGGGAAGGTCACTTTTGAAAGGAATAGGTTACAGATTACGAGTTACCCTGTTAAAGGTGCATTATGCAACAATTATGCTTCAGGATTAGGGTTAGGATAAGCAGTTTAACCTTAAAATAACAGCTTAAAAAAAATTGGGGCGCTACAATGACATTTAATATGGAGAATCGCGTCGGTGCCATTGGCATAGCAGGGTCGATAGGCATATAACTGCGTTCTGTAGTTTCGCCTGCCGCAGCCCGCTGACCTGACTACCTTCCCGCTGACCTGACTGCCGATCTAGTAAGTAGCTTATTTGCCGTCTTGCTTAGTCTTGTGTTGCACTTGCTTGATGTTTGACTGTGTAAGGACAGTCGTTGAGTAACTAGTTTGTCATAATGTCAAAGTCAGCACATTTCAAGAGATTTCATTAGTTTTAGCTGCTAGCATACCTTTAGTGAATAGCTATTGATCCTTATTGCACCTTTAACAATCTAATAAGCTGCTAATAACTATTTCTATTACTTCAACGTAATGCAATTTATTATATTTGATTAATTTCAATTACTTTTTGATTGGCAGACAAGGCGGTGCAAATTCAGACACGGGAACCAATCAAAAACAATGCTCAAATTTTAAGCGTAAATATTGTGTAATGAGCTTGTCTAGATGCCAAAAAAAGATGCAAAGCAACAGAATGGCTGTTATATTCTATATAGAGACTTTAAAGCTACCAAAAAGAATATATTAAGATGTAACCCCTTTGTAATCACCAACATTTTGATTAGTAGCTGTAATTTAATTACATATTTTTCCTCAGTCACTGTAATGGAAAATATTTAGGCCTACATTCCTTTGGTCATTTAATTACGTAACTCCCTTACATATAACTAGTTACTCCCTGACTATGGTTATATATACAGTATGTATATGTGTGTGTGTGTGAGCGTGCCTGTGTGTGTGTGCGAGTGTGTGTGCGAGTGTGTGCAACACAGCACACAGCGGTGTCAGGTTTAAGTCTGGCTCCATGTGTCCGTATTGTCCTGTCCGACTCTATTTTTAAACTGGTGTCAGCAGGTCTGGCTGTATACAGTTGCAGGTTGTAGCTGGGGCTGCTGCAGGGCTGTGGCCTCCACCTTAACCCAGTCATATGTCAGGACTGGAACTCCAGAGGGCACCAGAAGACGCAAGCTCAACACAGAGGGAACTCAATGACTATGTGTGTTGAAAGGAGGAGATTATGTTTTGTATACCTTTCAGTGTCCTTCCATTGGCTGCCAGCACCATCCGGTCAGCTATGGCTTTGGTCCTAGAGTAGTGGTCTATGTGCTTTTGAGTAAAAGACAAAGTCGAAGGGAGGAACAGAACAGAGGACTTTTAATCTCTTTAACTCCTTGTTGACGTATACTACTGGAGACAACACAGTAATTATTTTCATTATCCTCTGGTCCATCTTCTATAACAATGAAGTGGATTTAATCTATTGACTGAAGGGTGCTGAGGCTACTATTCACATTCACATTTGTTATAGAAACAAAGTCAAATCCCTGACCTCTATTGCCATCTTTCAATGATGTATCCCATGTACATTTACGTATACATGTATGCAGTCCATTACCATACTGTATGTATGTATGTATGTATGTATGTATGTATGTATGTATGTATGTATGTATGTATGTATGTATGTATGTACAGAATGTACAGTATGAACAGTAATATATGTATGTATGTATACATTACATATAGTTGCAATGTACAAAGCACAACATAGTTGCAAATTCGATGAATGAGTGATACACTTCACAAAAAGCTCATGAACAAACACCTGCTCTGACATGCTTCATGCACTCCAGGCAGCTACAGCATGGAGGACAATAGTCAGTGGCTGTTGTTAATAATGTCATACATGAGGGAGCCACACCGACAAAGGCTCAGTGTTAGCCAACATGATCCCTGCAGCTTTCCTGAACACCTGAACACCACACCCACCCCAGGTGGAGTCCTGGCCAGACAAAAGGTCCCTGCACCCTGACGCTCTTCTGACAAGCATAAGGGTAATCCTTGTGAGAGTGAAAGCACTTCTCTCTCTCCCTCTCTTTCTCCCCCCCACAGAACATGAATAATCTGCCTTTAAACCTCAATTTGACTCACCACAGGGGATGATGTTTAACTTCAAACGTGGATGTAATGCTGCCATGGTCCTTTTTGAACAGCACTGCTGGCCTAGACACACATAAAATCCCTAACAGACCTCTCTCCAGATTCAGCTCCATGTCGTTTTATTGTATTTTTATATCATAACATTTACATTAAGTACTATCCCAGGGTGCTTTAAAAAACATGGCTAGCCTATCTCACAACTACCACAAGTAAGCTTCTGAGAGACCTGAGTGAGAGTTAAAAAAAAAAATGGAGGAAAAGGAGAGACAGACAGGTATTGAGGGGAGTGGACAACCGGAGGAAAGGGGGGAAAGGAAGCATGTGTACACACAACAGGTACGAATACAAGCTGGCCTGCTAAAAAGCAAAGAATGTTGAAATAATGAATGACGAATGATGAATCACCACAACGCTTTCACAGCGAAGAACCATTAAAAATTCAACTTCAAACACACTGATGAGGAAAGTTCTAGACTCCATTGAGAGATCAATTTAAATGAAAGCAGCCTTTGAGAAAACACCTTGGTCAGGTAATATGTAAATCAAGAGACTTTCGAATGGAGAATTAAACCAAGAAGATACAATAAGAAAGGTAGACAATCCTGTGTTGCTCACTCACCTTTTCCAGCGGAAGGAGGGCAACAGAGTCCTCATCCCCATCCTCTATGGGTTTCCCTGCAAAGGCCACGTTCACTGTACTCGTGTAGACCAATCGTGATATCCCACGCTCAGAACACACTACACATATGTGGACAAAAGAAAGCCAGGACCAATCTTAGGACCAATAATTATAGCGCTTAAATATATACACAATAACGTAAATTATAAGGAATTGACAAGTAATCGTAATAGAAGCACATTTACATTTTCATTTCTGGTAATAGTATCTCTTCATCTACACCTACATATCTCTAATTAGCTGGCACATATCCATATGATGCAGGTGAAGACTAGTCCTTAACTTGGACTTATTAGTACTTAACTCGCACTTACAGGAGCTTCATTCCTGCACTTTTTATTCCTTATGTAAAGTAGTATTGTTAAAATAGGTCTCTAATGCTTGATTGTTTTCTCCTTTGTACGTTGCTTTGCATAAAAGTGTCTGCTAAATGACTTAATGTAAATGAAGAAGTGTTTTTAACACACAGTTAGGGTCTAACCATTAATAACGTTGGTGGTGCCCCCAACGTTGATAGATTCGACCAGTTCTTTCTTCAGCTGAAAATGGAGAAATGGAATATTTACAAACAATTTACCATCACTGCTATTTTTGTCATGTATGCACAACTCATGATGACCGCTTAACCTGTATTACATTGTTTCTTCCTGTAGAGTAACTACAGCAGGTCCAGATGTAATAAAATGTGAAGAAAAGAAAATTGATTGATACATGCCTCTATTAAAAAAAGTCCAAAGGACTGAGTACATAAAGGTCAAAGCATTTATCAATTAGTAACAAATTAAGAGACGTACACATTTCTGCGTCGAGCCAAAGCTACAGTATCTGCAGCTCTTAGCCAAGAAGCTCTTGCTGTGTGCTTTATTTCATTTCCATATCAGCATTACAGCCTTTTTAATAGTTGATGTGCTGCAAAATGAAAAAACATTAAATTCTGCTGATACAGTTGAAACGTACCTGCTCAGGACCAGACATTCCATAAGCCGCCGTATGAAATATGCAGTCAACCCCCTCACACACCTTGTACAGGGCCTCGTAATCTCGAATGTCACTCTGCAATGGAAAGAATGGAAGCAGGCAATCAGTTATGGCAACGCAGTGACAGGTCACACTAGCTAACATATTTGTCTTCATGCGGCCCACAGACAGGCGAGACAGGAAAGACAGGCCCCGGCAGCGACAGCTGAGCGCCACGAGCACCACACCTGTAACCTGAGGCTGAGAGCCCCCCCCCCCCCCACACACTCCCCACCCCACCCCTACACGCTCCACACACCCACCCTGCCCCCCACCCCTTCACGCTCCCCACACCCACTCGGCCTGACAAGCATCTGTCCCTTCTGAGTCACACAGATCTTCTCCTTGTGTTTCACCTCAACCCCCTCTAATACCTGCGGAGGACCAGGTAAGGCAGCAATACAGAGAGACAAAATCCATCTTATGAATTCCGGTTTAGTGAAAGTGAAAGTCCTCTCTATGGCAGAGGTGGTGTAAACACACACTCTGAAATTAACCTCTGCATTTAACCCATCCAGGGAAGTGACACACACACACAGTTAAGTGAAGTAACACTAACCCGGAGCAGTGGGCTGCCATTGGCGGCACCCGGGGAGCAGTGATCGAGGTTAGGTGCCTTGCTCAAGGGCACTTCAGCCGTGGATGTGGGCATGGGAGAGCAGTAGTCTACCACTCCCCCGACCCACATTTTTCCCACTGGTCGGGGATCGAACCGGCCACCCTATGATTTCCGGCCTGAAACCCTAACCAGTAGGCCACGGCTGCCCCTGTTTAGCATCCTGACAGTGTCTTAACATGGCAAAGTTACTGCTGCCAACGCATTGTCCAAATCATAAGTGCATGTCTGAAAACTGCACAGTCTTTTGCTCCCTGAGCCATCAAACCACTGACCATCTCTCTCCATGCCCTACAAAGATTCAAGGAACAATGCCCTCCATCCCCCAGTTCCTCTCTACCCCAATCAAATAAGAAACGTCCACATCACACTTACCTGGTAGAAGACAGCCCCATCTGGAACATCCCACAGCGGTTTGTGCAGGTCGAGCAGAACCACCCTCACCCCCTGGCTGGCCAGGGTCCGTCCCAGTCTGAACCCGAAGTACCCAGCCCCGCCGGTCACCAGGACCTTCCCTGCTCCCTGGCTCTCCTTCTCTGCAGCCTCCGGCTGGCTGGCTACACACTCTGGGCTGCTGCACCAGGCGCCCACCGCCCCATTGGGTCTGTTTCGGGGACCAGCTGATGCAGCCACACCGGAGCCGTTTGTCGCCCAAGTTGGGTCATGGGCGCTGGTCTGGGACATGCTGATGCAGCTGTCGCCATCCAGGAGACATGGGCACGGGGCAGGCTCCACTGCGCAGGAGCACCCATTCTGTTTCATGGTCCCCGGCTCTGCTTCAGTCCTCTGCTGCTCTCGACCTACAGGGAGGGGACACAGGTACACAAGGTGATCAGAGTGGTTCTGTTCAGGGCCGCTCTGTGTCCTCCTCATATATCTCCCTATCAAACCCAAGCGCTTCACTCTCAACTGGAAAGTTACCCTTGTTCCTAATGATATAAGGTAAGATTACATTAGATCACCACAGCTGCAACTGCAGACACCACTCAGGGGATGAAATGCCCAAGTAGTGACTCAGGTAAGATGGCTCTTTCGCAATGTGAGGCAAGACAGAATATTACATGGGACAGGTCATGTGAGATGGGTATTCAAAACACTGATTTAAACTAAATGAAATGCTGGTTTGTAAGTAGTACAACATCAGATGAACAATTATTAACAATAGTGCAATAATGTGTTCCTCAGCATTCTTTGTTCATCAGCTCACAATACAGATGCAACTAAGGAATAAAGGAATGCTTACCGGCAAGTAAATGTTTCTGCCCAGCTGTAAGGATCCCAGGATGCCAGTGCCACCCTCCAAAATTTGAACACCTACTACCGCACACATAAACATAAAACGGTTGTCTTATTAATACGTTTTGTCAAGTTTTAGTGCTCACTTTAGTGTAGCACATCATGAAATTCCTTTCCGAAAAGTATTCACGTTGAGGCACACGGTTATGTTTAACCAGTTGCGCAAGTCGTCATACCTGACATTCAGAGGTGCTGAATGATATGACAAAGCTACTTGTTTACAAGTTATCATACCGAATCAAATTATTTATCCATGGGCCAGTTAGATCTGACTGTAATGTTATATGTTAAGTGGAATTTGAATATGGCATTTTTAAAATATTGACAGCTTTCTCTTTTATGTGCATTGTCATGTGAGGCCAGCATAAGTAAGCATCTGGGCTTGACAGACTAGAGACAGTATGTCGTCATAAAATACTGATTTAAATCAACTGCACGTGGGCTAAAGGGCAAAACGTGAAGAATATGTCTCATAACGTTAAGAGCCAGTTTTCGGTTGTTTGCACATGCTCTAATATCAGATATCGAACACAAAAAATAGCCCTATACCTTTGGCTTATTTCAGCCCTAGTTGCAGGTTTGTATAATGTTTGACATAATGTTATGTGATTGAAAAAAAGAGAATAACCCAATACTGATGGTTACATTTATCAGTAGGCTACCATAATAGGCTTTTACGAATGAAGACAATGCCTCATTTGGGCTGTGGCGAAAGATAAAACTTAAGCTACATTTTATTGAATGTATTTTACAAACGGCGGTTAACGTTTTATAAACATTTAGACATCTGGAATAGGCCAATACTTTCGGAAAAAGTCGGAACCACTCTTAATGAAAAACCACCAACAAAACAGCACAATTAGGTTGATTAATAAAACAAGAGATGCTCGGTGATGTCAGTGTTCTGTTGCAACTGTTTTCCTTCCTTGACGCAAAACAATCATATTAAGTAAAAGTTAATTAATACTTTACCTTCTTATCGTGGGTCATGAATTAACTGAAAAATTCCATTCTCTGCCTGTATCCACGGACATTCCGCTCGGTCGTTGTCCCTTTACTCAGGTTCCGAACTCATTTGATATCCTCAACCTGTCAATCACCTGTTGCTTCACCTGAGACCCTTACCGTAAGTAAACAAAAAGATGTGTATTTCGTATTCACCGAGAAAATCTTTTATTCAATACCGTTAAATGAAAAACAAAACAGAAAAAAAGCAAAAATGTACTGAAATTTATAAATAACTGTATAGTGACACTGTTATAACACACAACGTACTGCGTCACAGTTGTCATTAATTGCAATGAACAGCACAATTAACATGATAATTACATTTACAGAACATCATTTGGTCAAAAAACATCCCCTCATAATTTGATTGCAGCAATAATTTACCAGTACCACTACATTATTTTCAGACCATTGATTAAAGACTATGTAGATGCCAGAGGTGCAGCTCTGTGCAGTACAGTGCACTAAGATCCATTCACGTCTGTTTGATTTCTTGACTCCCTCTCAAGTTTATTCATGCTTCTTCTTTTCCAAGAGAACGTTTCTGTTAAAACACAAAAAAAACACCCTTTAACCCTTTCCCAAGAGATCATTTGGGGCACTTTACCAAGTTACAATGTTTTAATGAGTAATTACAGAACATGAGAAAGCAGATAAAGCATTCACCTGAAACCCCCAGCTTCTCTCTGGAACTGCATCAGTTTGTTAATTTCCTCCCCCAGCCTTCTCAAATCGTCTCCCTCAAACAGCGGTACTGCTCGCTCCTGCAGGGCAAAGACCAAATTACAGTCTGAAAGTGAGAACAAACTCCTCACAGCTCTCAAAGCACAGCCATGCTAGAACTATACTTGCCTGCCCGTCATTCAGCTTGTTCTCGAGAGATGCAAGGGCATCTACGGCTTTGCCATCCTCGTGGGCACAGTGGAATCGTCCACCTGTTTTATGGGCAAGCTTCTTCAAAAACTCTTTATCTGCTCTATGAAAAAAGAGCAAGTACTTTACATTTACATGTATCTATTTAGCAGATGCACATTTCCAACAGTATGTTCCCTGGGTATCTTATGATCCCTGCGTTGTTAGCACATATCTCTACCTCCCCTAGCTCTGCATGCTGTACCAGATGAGCCACATGAATCCATGTAAATAACGTGTAAGAGCATTCACAGAAATATATGCAAAGGACCAAATCTGACCATGCCCACTGCTCTTATGTAAAGATGTGGATTGAAAGTCTATGCTGAATGAGGTGTTTGTAAATGAAGTAAGATGTGTGTCCCAGCACCTGTCTCTGCAGTGGAATGCAACGGTGTGGATGGTGATGTCCTTCCCGGCTGTCAGTCTCTCAGCCTCACGCAGGACCAGGCTGCAGCTGGAGTCAGGCCTCCCGTCACTGATAAGGTAACAGCCCAGAGGGGCCCCGAGCCCACAGGTGGCCTAGGAAGATCAGAGACACAAGCTTACCTCAGCTATTTATATTTCCAAGATCATATACGAACAGATAAGGCAGCATACAGATCAGTACTGTTCCACAATACTAGTTCACAAGTTAAGGGGGGAGCACATCGGGAGATCTCTGCTGTGTCCAACCTGGCATTGTTAACTCACTAGTGGTGTCACTAAACTTGATTGCCAAGTTGTTTATAAATAATGGACAGTGGGACAAAGGGAGACCATGGTTGAAGTGCAAGTGTAGGTCAGTGGTGTTGTGTAGAAGTTTTACCTGTAGTGCCTCCAGAGCGCTTGTCCCCCCATGACAGGTGAGCTGAGACAGCCACTCCACTGCCTGCCTGCAGGCCTTCTCTGTTGGCTCCACCATTTCAGGGCGCCAGGGCCTCACCTCCCCCGAGAACACCAGGAGGGTGAACCTGTGACACAACCTTACTCTATGAACATGCTATAAATCTCACTTCAGTATCGTGGACGTTTCAATGTTTGAATATGAGGTGATGCTTTGTGTGTGTGTCTGTATGTGTGACATTTTACACCTGAATAAAACATATCTGAGTGTGTTTCACCCTTACACTTGAGTGGTATATGTATGTGAAATTGATGTGCATGTGAGTGTATGTGTGTATGTATCTTTCACTGTCAGTTTCACCTCACTCTTTGCCCATGCAGTTGTTCCCAGATCAGTGCGGCCAGCTCCCTCTTCAGCTCTGACAGGTTGGGGGCCATGGAGCCGGACACATCCAACAGGAAGCACACCGAACTCTCCAACACCGTCCCAAACAAACGTCGGCTCCCTGCACACATACACCACCACACTATTACTGGAGGTTCAGCAGCCTACTTAAACCAGACATGGACCTGGAAGTGTCCTCATCGCATCTCCACCAAAATCATCACAGCATCACTCTGTTCCACTGATGAGTGAAACTAATGACTAATGAAAATAATGAATTTTTACTTAAAAATAATGAAAGTGATACAAATAATTTCATGTTTTATTATTTGAACACTGAATAATTGTGCAGCTGTCTTTTGTTAGAATCCAAGTGCTCTTTTTTTCTACTCTCACTAGTGACAAGCAGCCTTGTGAAAGGAGGCAGGGCTAAACTGCCATGTGGGCAGCTTTTAAGTGGTCTCCATGGCTTCCCCTGTGGTGGGCTTGATTTGACAGAAGCCACACGAGCCGCGATGCAGGCCGACATTCATGCGAATGGTCTCAAGAAGTCCTTTTCAAAATGGCAGGGAAACAATGAATAATGCAGCCGACGTGGGCGAAGGAGATAGAGAGAGAGAGAGAGAGAGAGAGAGAGAGAGAGAGAGAGAGAGAGAGAGAGAAGAGGCAGAAGCGAGCAAAAAACAGATATAATTCAGAGGTGGCAACCTCTCTCCAGTCCAAAGGCAGGCCCCACTCAGCCCCACTCAGACCTGCATGACCCCTTGTGACCCCATGTGTTGACCTCAGTGATGTGAGGAGTTGTGGCACTTCGATGGACCTTCTCTGGACCATTGCATATGACAGCACTACATTGGTCTGGCCAATGAAAACATCATTAGTAAACTGCATGGAGTATACTAGATGAATAATAGGTGTATTTTTACCGGCGGTAAGCCACTCAGTTTATCGTGACTCCTCTACTTGTTCTGTGACTCTTGTTCTGTGATGATAAATCCCTTTGAAAAAACTCTGGTCCATGGGGTAGGCAAACTCTCAAGGTATTTGTGTGTCCCTTTTAATGAAAACATGAAGTGAATACATGCCTGTAGAAGCACTGTACATGTGTGTGGGTTAACTGAATGCGGTAGTTTGGAGGAGAGAAAAAAGGGATGGAGGGAGGGAGGTTTGAGGAGAGAGAAAAGGGATGGAGGGAGGGAGGTTGGAGGAGAGAGAAGAGATGGAGGGAGGGAGGTTGGAGGAGAGAGAAAAGGGATGGATTGATGGATGGAGGTTGTGGTAGCTGACCAGAGAGGAGCCACTGCATCCTGTGGCAGTAGCGCTGCAGCAGCCGCTGTGCCTCTGTGAGGTACTGGCTCAGCTCAGAGGGGGTCAGCTGCAGGTGCCTCACCCTGCCCTGAAGACACACACACACACACACACACACACACACACACACACACACACACACACACACACACACACACACACACACACACACACACACACACACACACACACACACACACACAGAGAGACACACACACACACAAACACACACACACACACACACACACACACACACAGACACACACACACACACACACACACACACACACACACACACACACAAACACACACACAGATGAGCATACATACACACACACCAGAATGAGATGACCACCACCACCCACAATGATCAGTGATGTGCACAAAAGTCTAACACTGACTGACTGTAGAAAGCAGTTTTCATCCTGATCTAATGAGTTCACCAAGACCGACCAATATATCATTTCTTTCTCTTTTTTTTCTCTCTTTCTGTTTGTATTTATCTCCTTCTTCTCGTCAGTGCATTGTCCATATTTGACTATTTTGACCATGGTGTCAGTATGTAGCCAGCAAGCATTCCCATGGCTCTTGTCATTGCGAATAGTTTTAGGAGACTATGTATTCTCCATTTGTCTTGTCTAGCTCTCACTCACGTTCAGCTCCACACTTGGAAGAATGGCGCAATACTTCGCAGAGCCTTTCTGCTGGCTGTCTGGCACGAGTCTCTTATGGTGAACGCAGTCAGGCCCTGAGATGAGCTTGTGAAGATCCAACCTCAAACTCCTGATTCCATATCGCTTCAGCCACTGTTCATCAGAGATTGAGATCATTTATTAAATTAAACATCTGTGAGAAAACACTTCGGATCACCAGACCTGTAACAATAAATACTTCTTAACAGAAGAAATAAAAAGTGCAGTACTGTGAATGGGAGTAAAGTTAATCATCTGTGAGAAAACATTTTGGTTCAACACTTAATCAGTGGAGACCTGAATGAGCAAAACCCTAACTGTTCAGTCTTAGTGGGTGAGAGCACCCTCTGAGTTTTGTGTGAGTGGCTTTAAAGGCCCTCCAACTCATGTGTTTAGTAATGGGGTAGCGAGGTAATAAGAGAGAGAGAGAGAGGGAGAAGGAGGGAGAGGGAGAGGGAGAGGGAGAGAGAGAGGGAGAGGGAGAGGGAGAGGGAGAGGGAGAGGGAGAGGGAGAGGGAGAAGGAGCACTTAGTCAGAGGAGATTACCAGACCTGTTTGGTTGAGCAAATCTCTTCCCGCTTTGGTAGCTTCACTGTAGCAATCCCATTTTGAATGCTTCTTTTTTTAGGGTATGCCTTGAAAACCATCCCTATTGTAAAATAACAAAACAGATAACATAAAGGACACAGGTAGGAAAATCAACACAGCAATGTGTGCTAATTTCCACAAACTTTCTTACCCATGCTGCCATCCTCTAAGAAAAAACAGGACTGAGACGTTTTGATTTTCTTTCGCCTGAGGTCCTTTTCCGCTGGCTTCCAGCCATTCACTGGTTTTGCTGAGTAAATGAGAACAGAAATATTTCACCTCAGAAGGTGGCAACACTGTGCACCCTACAAGTGAAATGACCATAATATGGTTGCAAACAGTTCTGTGATACAATTTTGAGCAGTACAAATCATTTACATAACCACTTTGAATATTTCTTTTTTATTTCCGTATTCATGTTTTTCCTCTGATGAAAATAAGAATGCTTAACAATAAGCCCTTCCAGACTACCTAACCAGAGGGACCATTCAAAAAAAAGAAATTGGTATATTTTTTTTGTAATGCCAGATATTGTTTATGTATTGTCATATTGCAAGCAGTGAGAAGAATAAAGGCTCTTCTTAAAGATCTTTAAAATGCAGAGCAGACTCACCTGGGGGTATAACAGCTTTCGCACTAGTCGGCCGCCATGTTATTGTTCTCTGTAGGGAGCCTCTGTCTGGTCCCTTATCCCTGTTCAACTGCAGGCAAAAAGCACAGAACAACACTGTCTCCATTTAAACATAAAATAGCTCCTTTTCGAAACACTTACCGTCTCAAGTGATTTTTTGTTTCATGAATGTGTTTGTAGACCCATACATAGATACTGTATGTCTGGTCATCAAAGACATATAAGTCTTTCTGTTCTTGGTGTGTAATGGTTTTTGCAGATCGTCTTTCAAAAGTGTGAGAATAGCTACACCGTATGACAACCAATGTGATGATGACACAGATGACAAAGTGCTGACACAGTGACAGATGAGAGAGGATGGAGTGATGGTGTTGCTCTGACCAGCCGTGTGAGTGTGAGGATGGTGGGTCGAGGTGGGGGAAGCTTCTCCTGTCGTCCCACAGTCTGGGCCCTCCCGACTGGGGCGCTGCCTGCCAGAGCCTGGCCTGCAACTGGAGCTCTGATCGAAGCCCTCTGGGCCAAGGAGTCCACCAGTTGACTGCACTGCAGTAAGGGAGGAGGAAAGGGGGGTGGTAGGCACACATCATGAGTCAGACTGACTAAGGGTGGGATACCTTCCTGCCTGTGCATCAGAATAAGTGATAACACATTTAATGGGTTCAACGATTTGGATGTTGAGAATTTGAACATGAGAAGAAATCAATTGCTAACTCAGCAGGAAGCAGATGTGGCTTCAGATAATACTCCAGCACAGTCTTAAGTGTCGTTTACATGGAGCCTAGTTTGTCAATCTGATACGGATAGCTAATACAGATAGCCCTATCATACATACGAACACTCTCTATCCGCACCTTGTTTCTGCAACGATCGCAGTCCGGGGTAGAAAGTGAGTAGATTTGAATCGGTACGGGGGCTGGTGTTCGTCTGCACGGTTTCACGCAACCTGATGACGTCACTGCCCCACGTGATCTTTTCCGCCATCTCCAACCAGTATATAAATAACTTGTTCTCCCTCAAAATCTCACTCATGGTGGGCCTCGAATTCACTAACATTAACCCAGTCTTCTGATTTTTGATTAGCCCCCTATCTTGATCTAATTCTTCTTATTCAGACGTAACATAACTTTCATGACCACAAATATAAATTGGCCAGCGATTTAATTTGCTTTTTTATTCATAAATGTATGTAAAATGCTCGGAGCAATGCATCGTGGGAAATGGGATGACAGACATGTTACTGTTCCAAACTCTTTATTATCAATAGAAAAAATAATTCATTTTCGCATATCCTTTAGTCTGACCACTGATTTTATTAACCATCATAATGTAATGTTGTTAATTGGAGCTTGAATGTCTTGTGTAATTTGTTTATCCGTTTGCTGCTTCCTTTACCTTGTGCTTTTGAGTCTCTTCTTCTAGGTATTTCACGTTTTTTCAGTTGTGTAAATAAAGCGCTAAAGCGCCACCCACAGGCGTGAGGTATGTACTACAGTCGGTTCACCGCAATCTGCTGCCTCCGTGTTTACGCAAATCTCTAGTTGCCAGCCTCCGTATTTACGAAATTAAAAGATTCGATTGGTGTGAAAAGTAAATCCGATTCGGAGGCCCTAGACTTCGTGTGCATAGCACCTAAAACTAAACCGGCCCTCAATGTGCGTCAACTGCAGTGTCAGTGGAGGAGTGGATCATTATGGCTTGGTATACGATGGGCGGTTTGGTGTAGGTGTAGATTTGATGGAAACTCACACCTTCTGCCAATAACGAGCAGCCTTCTCCATTTCTCCAATTAGAGCGCTGACGTCATCACTTTCAACGAGGCCTACAGGGAGAGGGCATGGCGTGATTTTCCACTCTGTCATTACGAACTCCACAACAGAAGCAATGGATATGGTACGAAAGACTCAAGCAGAAATGTGTGTCTCGTGTAAAACTTCCTTATGTAAATACAAGTTGCATGCTCATTTTTAAGGTGCATCGTATCATGATATATGGTCAACACAGAAGTCTGCAGGATCACTTCAGGTCAATGTGCCTTTGTACCTTTCTAAACAGGCATGTGACAAACATTTTTTTTGCAGAAAAGCACAAACAGGCCTTTTGCACGTACAGCCCCTGTTCAGCACGGAGCCGCCATCACACTGATTTGAGACACTGTGAGATCTGCATGGTGGCAGCCTTCCTGGAAATGACACCGCCTCGGAGAACCCCCAACCAGCAGGGATAAATGAGCAACTAAGGCTAATGAGAACAAACTGCCCCTTTGGGCGAACAAGATGGAGTGACTCCCACACACTACAGCCTGCCTCTGCTTGGCTCCTGCTGTGTTTCTTACAAAGGCCTTTGATCCCTCCCTCGACCCCGACATTACAACCACTGCACTGCTTTAACAAGGTCTTCAGCGAGCAGTGAAGGGGTGGATAACATCTTAAGGATGCAGCCAATTCCGTGTTGTCTGAGAGGCCCTGCTTGTTGGTCAGCTCAGGGGTGTCATGAACTCTACACCAAGTGGCAATGAGAAACATGTGCTCCTCTCCCTCAGGGGAAACATGTGAACTAGTGAATGCTTATGGTATCCAGTAAGGGAGCAGTACCTGTCTGGCTGATCCAGTGGAAGCGGCCTTTCCCGGCGTGTGCCAGCAGACGAAACACCTGGGCAGTGTCAGTAAGCGTGGCGTGGTGTGGGGGCAGTGGTTCGCTGGGGGTGTCCATGTCGGCAGTGAAGAGGCACACGTGGAGTCTCACTTCAGAGGTGCTGCAGCACTCCGACACATACGCACTCACCGCTGCCTGAGAAGAGGGTGGGAAGGAGGATGGAGAACGGTTCAACATCATTCAAACGTGCATAGTCGCACAAACACACAAGTACACACAGTATGCTATACAGCTTATACCAGCTTATTTGATGAAGCAATCATACAACAAGGAACAGAGGATAAATTCAGGTCAGCCATAATGCCATTCCCAAAATGGATTCACGAAAAAAAGGAAAAGAACGAATACCTTGAAAACGAAAAAAATAATAGGTAAAGGGATAAATGTTTTCCACTTGAGGAGAAACTCACCATGTCCTGGTCAGGCACCCCGCTGGTAAAGAGGTAGAGGCCATGGGGGACTGCAGGGGCCCTGTGAGGATCTCCCTCGAGGGCCAGTCTCAGGGCCCCCAGTGTGTTGCGGCCCCCAGCACACTGTTTGCCCTGTAGCCACCTATGGAAAGAGGAAAGGACCTCCCCCATCACTGAGACACCCTCAGGGACTGAAACCCTAACTGAGAGAGCACAGTTCCTAAGGCAGCAGGGCGGACGACAGGTATTCCACGCTGCTGTCGGCCAAAGATGTGCTCGTCTCACTTTCATACATTTAGCAGAGAGCTATTTGTCTTTATATATCTAATTATTATATTATATTATCTAATTATATAGATTTAAAATAAAATTAAGTATTAATTTAGGCTTATTTTTCCCTTTGGGTCAATGGATTTATTATAGGGGAGAATGCTGCTAATGCACATGTTTATTATAGGAGAGTATGCTGCTAATGCACGTGTTTATTATAGGGGAGTATGCTGCTAATGCACATGTTTATTATAGGGGAGTATGCTGCTAATGCACATGTTTATTATAGGGGAGTATGCTGCTAATGCACATGTTTATTATAGGGGAGTATGCTGCTAATGCACATGTTTATTATAGGGGAGTATGCTGCTAATGCACATGTTTATTATAGGGGAGTATGCTGCTAATGCACATGTTTATTATAGGAGAGTATGCTGCTAATGCACATGTTTATTAAAGGGGAGTATGCTGCTAATGCACATGTACTATCCTTTGTTTGGGGAGTCCTCTTTCACCCTTTTAGTGCATTATAAACTCCCCTAAGAATGATTCAGATAAAAAGTGCCTACTAGGCCAAGAGTCCACGTATGGGCAAAAAGGACACAAAGGCGTGCATGGATAGAGCACAAGACATCAAACTTGGTCTCTCTTACTGCCAGGCCTCTTGAAGGTTCTTCGGGGAAACAGGAACCTGGTGTTCTCTCCAGGATGCCACCTCTGTGCCAAACCTGATGGAGCAAGAGCAGGAATGAACACGTATGGAGGTAATTTTGATCTCTGGTGAGAAAGATGACACACTGCGCTACAGCACTCAGTGTGATGTGGGTAAATCTGCACAGCTGCTCACTCAGGCAGTCCTGTATTTCCTGGCTTTCTGTGCATTCTGGTCTAATGTGAAACTCTAATTAATATTACCATTCCATTCAAGAACAACTGAAGCGAAACGCAGCACTCTTGAGACAGAAATTATGCAAATGCAGCAATAAAGTCATTGGCACTAATGGGAGAGTTAGTCTGTTTATTAACAGGGAGGCTTTTAAGCAAAGTCAATTAGTTCTTTTCTCATGCACAACTTCACAAAAGTATACCCCTTTGTGCTCTGAATGTGCTGAAGCTCAAACAGGAAGAGACATCAAGTGGTTTGGTCTGTGACTTCCTCTCCATTATAAACCCATTTTTATCCAATTTTATCCAATGGTACTCCAGGGTAGCACAGAGTATCTTTTAGCTCAGCATGCTCCTGCCTCATGCCATCGTCAGACACATTTCATGTTGCCTGCGGCGAGCTGGATGTGTGCACCTACACTATGACACTGAAGGCATCGTCAGACACATTTCATGTTGCCTGCTGCGAGCTGGATGTGTGCGCCTACACTATGACACTGAAGGCATCGTCAGACACATTTCATGTTGCCTGCTGCGAGCTGGATGTGTGCGCCTACACTATGACACTGAAGGCATCGTCAGACACATTTCATGTTGCCTGCTGCGAGCTGGATGTGTGCGCCTACACTATGACACTGAAGGCATCGTCAGACACATTTCATGTTGCCTGCTGCGAGCTGGATGTGTGCGCCTACACTATGACACTGAAGGCATCGTCAGACACATTTCATGTTGCCTGCTACGAGCTGGATGTGTGCGCCTACACTATGACACTGAAGGCATCGTCAGACACATTTCATGTTGCCTGCTACGAGCTGGATGTGTGCTCATGTGTTGAGGCTGCAGGCGTGACCTACACTATGACATTGAAGCTGTGCTGGCTGCCCAGATGCTCTTCCAGGAGAAGCCTGAGGGAGAGCAGAATGTGGAGCCAGTGCCGATCGTTCATGCTCGACGCATCAACCAGAATCTGTACCCTGTCACAGAGAGAGAGAGAGAGAGAGAGAGAGAGAGAGAGAGAGAGAGATAATTGACTAAAAGACATTTCAAACATCATTTATATGAAGCATTCCATACCAGTAATGACTATGTAAGCCATTGCCAAACGAAACTGAAAAATGATAAAACTGTCCACTCAATCTGACACCACAGCACCCCCAAAACACCATCAATTTTCAAAGCCTGCCACATTGTCCATTTACTTACACAAAGGATGTTCCACCTCAATGCAGATCTTTACCACAGACAGGCAAACAACATCCACATCATGTCACATCCACAACATCCATTTTGTTCCACTTTCATAATTTCTTCTTAAATATCACCATATTAGTGATAGGGTTTCTGGTGTGTGAGGTAGTGTGTTGTATAGTGATGTATTGCGTTATGTGGTATGTTGTTGTTTCGCAGTGATGTGGTGTGTGACTCTTACCTCTGCTCACACACAGTTCCCCAGATCTGCCGACTGCCAGTGCTACTCAGCCACAGCAACCTCCTCTCCAGCTCACCCGTGGCTCTCTGGAGCTGCTTCTGTGGGCACACATGAATTAGCCACATCTGCGTGCGTGCGTGCGTGCGTGCGTGCGTGCGTGCGTGTTGAGACTGACATGACGGTTGAGATTGGATGAATAGATGGAGGGATGGACAGACAGAAACACAAGATAAACCTAGATAAAGAGGCAGATCATTCTACCTGGTACTGAAACAGCAGAGGCAGGTCGACGTGCACGTTCTTCACAGTTCCATCATGCCACTCAAACGGCACCATGGCTCTCTGGAATCAACAAAGCCACAAAAACTGCAACAGTGGTCAAAGGTTGCAACCCCCCCCCCCCCCCCCCCTCCCTATTCGAAAACAAATTGGCACATACTTCAGAATCAGTAATGTCACAATATGGGCCCACTGTCTCACAGGAAGCACACACCTCATGCACAGTTGCTGTTACTGTCTTCCCCAAAACGGGCACAAACTCTTTCAGTGAAGAGTAAGCGTTGGGGGCCAGGACTTGGTACAGGCCCAGCTTCTGAGCTAGGAACACATTAGATCATTGTCAGAATACTGTACTTAGTCAAGATGAAGAGAATAACTAGTAGACATTTATTTGAGGTCACCTTTCAAACCATGGGTCTTCAGCCACTCCACTGAGGTCACTGGCAGCAGGACTTTAGGCTGGATGTGTAAGGGGGCATTAAGGTGGTTCATCCCAGAAGTCTTCTCAGAGAGTGAAATATCCTCCATGCCTGTCAGGATCTGAATCAGAGAGTATACCTCTTTTTATACTCAATTATGTCTTATGACTAAAACCAGCTTTATTGAGGCAGAATGTCTTTATACACAAACACACAATGCTTATGAAATGCAGGAAATCAGTTAAAAACACCCAATATAAATACTGTAACTCAAGTTGTATGTGAAGGTTAAAACTGAAGTACCACCTACTGCTCCATACAGACCTCAATGTCTTCCATGTGACCAGAGCGAATGTTGTGAATGTGGCTGAGAACGTGTCTGGCTGTTTTAATTTCAGCCCACAGGAGATCCAGGTCAGTGCTGTCATCGAGGACACCCTGACAGAAACCCACATGCACAAACACACACAATCATTTATTCAATAAATACTGAGCCATACAAGATCCTGCAATACCGTTATTCTGTTATTAGAATTCAGGACACTACAAACACATTTAGGTTAGATTTACCAGGGAAGGTGAGAACAGGTGGTATCTACCCCTTGTGACTTTAGCAAGTCTCTTCACTGTTTCCTACAAATAAAAGAGACATTTACCAAAATAATAACTGCCAAAACCCCAAGTTAACCACTGCGGACCAAAGTCTGGAAATGTATCACTCACTATAGCAGCAGGACTGCAGCAGTAGCCCACAGAATGGACTGATGCCTCTTTTCCCAGCAAACACTGCTCCACTGCATCACAGAGAAGCCCTGAGGGCTGATCGGGGCTAAAAAAAATGTAAAAGACGTTTTCAAAAACACAGTGTTTTGAGAGCCTAGTTAATATCTGAAGGACATTAAAGACACTTGTATTGTCTGGTTCATAGTTCCAACTCCCAAGGAGCTCAAGCTCTGAGACAAGAGCACTCACTGTCAGATACCCTTCAGGTTAAGTGCTTTCTGTAGGCCTGAATGTAAAATGAGATATTAGTGAGGGTAAATGTGAATGTGGTGAGTGTGTTTGTGGGAGGCATTCACCAGGAGCCCAAGACGACGAGCAAAGAATCCAGCTCCGTCTGAGCCAAGGCCATCTTCACTGCCTGAAGCAGGTTACAGCCTCCGCTCGGCCCCAGCTGCAGGACCCATTCATGGACTTCGCGTAGCCTGAGGGGACAGCGAGAGGAAGAGAGAGAGAGAGGGAGGGAGGGAGAGAGAGATAGGTAGACAACACTTCTGGATAAAATACAAAAAATATCAGTGACTGATCTAAGAAGTACAAATAAAACATAAAGAGTGTGACCATCGACTCCAAACAGTACAATTTGCAAAATCTCCACCAGTGCCAACTAGAATTGCTCCCTATTGCTACAAATGATGTGACTACAATACATACAGGATAGCTGAATTTTCTTTCAATATGCACAAACAGCATTAATTGCTTAAGGCAACATCAATGTACAGTTTTTTAAAGTGTTTTCCACCATCTACAACCAAGCAGTGCTCTCTCTCCCTCCTCTCTCTCTCCCTGTCTCTCTCTCTCTCTCTCTCTCTCTCTCTGGTGTCTCTGCTCTCTTCACTCTGCAGTCTCTATTTAATGGAGGAACACACTGTTCTCTCATGTACCTACAAACTCCCCACTGACTCATCTCAAATGAAATAGCGACAGCACATGAAAATGGAGATTAAATATATTTTCGTTAATAGACAGTAGTGAAAAAAACAGCTCAATCAGTGAAGCCACCAACACCACCACCACCACTCATCTCCCCTCGGGGAGCTTGGTGATTAAGGCCGAGACGGCTACTTATATTCATACGGTTATGTAATCATCACATTCAGTAAGGACAACATTTGAACCGCCCTTGCTAATTTTGATCATCATATAGTAATGTGAATGTAAAGTGCCTGCCTCATACTATTCCACATCTTGCTCTCTCTCTCACACACACACACACACACACTCACACACACACACACACACACACACACACACACACACACACACACACACACACACACACACACACACACACACACACACACACACACACACACATGCACACATACACACACACACTGACAAACACACATACACACACACACACACACACACACACACACACACACACACATATACACACACACACACGCACTGACAAACACACATACACACAGCGCACAAACTGGCTGATGATCTCAGTTAACATGCACACCCACATGGCATGAGACTTCACTAGATAACAATGACGTGTGGGAAAAAGCAACATGACTGAAAAAGGCTCTCTCTTTCGAGACACGACCGTGATTTTCACCTGAGTGGAGAGGTGTCTCTCTGGGCTGGTGCCATAGGGAGCCGACCTCCGACCCGAACGAGATGAGATGTATCTTGGTTTTGTGGCGCAGCTGCTTGTCGAGCAAATCCTGAAGTGACACACATATGGGGACATCGCTGACAGATGAGCTCATAATGTTAATGCAGTTGATGCCATTATTCAAGGTGACCGGAGAGCTTTTGTCCTTATTAGGTCTATGCAGCAAAAAAATAAAAAATTACCAAGAGGTTCCTCTGAAGATCAATGAGTCTGTCTGTAAAGCAGTTTACATCTGAGGCATCCACCAAGACCGCCACCTTGGAGCCTGTCACCATTCCAAAGACCTTTGAGAGGACAGTATAAGACACAATGCCAAGGGAGTTGATATGGCTGGCCTTTGTACCCCAGCAGTATGCACTGGTCATCGTGTGATAACACTGCCCATGCTCACCTTCCTGCTTCCCTCTGTGAGCCATCTGATCCTGTTGTGGTAAAGCTCAATCATCCTGCAAGGACAACAGCTCACTATTATTACCCTCCCAGCCTATCACCTTTACACTACAAAATAACATTCACAGCCTACAACTGACTTTATCAAAGAGTTTTACCACTTTCTTTCGAATCATATTCCGTCAAAACATATGCTTTATTCATATAAAGACATGTTACATGATTTATATGAAGACATGTTAAAAACATAGTGAAATTCATAATCAACATTTGGTATATCCTCGTGTCACTCACTGGTACAGCTTCATCTCAAAGTCTCTGAGCACTTCAGCACTGACTTCTGACGGTTCCCCAGTGGTCCTGTCATCAAACAATAACATGCTGTCAGAAACCTGAAGAGCAGGGTTTAGTGCACTGATGGCCCAGGCACTACTAGCCTGTTTGCTGTAGGGTGTTCTGTAATGCACTCTATTGTGTTTTTCAATGTGTTTAAGCCTATTTCACATGTTGGTGTAGATCACTGGTCTATGCTGGTCTATGCTGGGTTGTGCTACAGTGTACTGCGCTGTGTTTTGCCGCACTATGATGAGTGCTGGCCAGTGCCACACCGCAGACTGACTGACCCAGGTGAAGATGAGCAGCAGGACAGGATATGAGACAGAGAGAGGCCAGCACTCTGCAGGCTGTTGGAATCCAACCAATCAGCCGAGGTCTGGCAGACACCGGGGTCAGCCCTCAGGGTGTGCATCCTCTAAACACAAACACAAATGTCCTCAGGTAGCCATGATATTAGAGAAAGACAAAATCACACGACATAGAACAGATGTAAAATATAATGGTCAGTGAGACCGCTTCATAAGATGGATGGGTATGGCCATCTGATGATTTTGGCATCAACTTAAGATCTTAAATCATGTATTCACTCTATTCAAAGAAGAACCTGTATATCACCATTAGGTCCTTGGAGTGATTAATGTTTGTGACTAGAAGCCCATCGTCTTCATCTGCTGTCTGGTCTCGCACACCACATGGCTCCCAGCATTCCTTCACTGTGAGAGGTGCACTGTGGGAGTTCATCTCACACATGTTGGCCAGCACAAATGGCTGAAACACAGATGAATTCATAAACACAAATGACAAGCGCAGGTAATATCAAATAAATGTTACAAGACAAAGTAAAAGGGCTTTTTCTCTTTCCCAATTCAGCTACATTTCGAATAGAGAAGACAAGGTCCTTAGCACTACCATTTTTTTGGGTTTAGCCAACTACTGCACTGTGTTGCGCTAGTATTTCTGTATGCGCAAAAAACACTAAGTTATGACCAGTGCCTACAAAAAAGCACTTTGGTGGTACTTATTGTCAGACATTGGCCTTGAGTATCCATTGATTGCTTTGATTCTGATGTATCCTGTTGTGGTCAGCCTACAACAGTAAAGGCTTAGGCTACAAACTAAGGTGAGTTATACCGCCTGTGAAATCCAAGTTATGGTTGCTGTTTTGTTAACCCTAATAGAAAAATCTAGCGATTATTGAACCACGACCTTGCATTTCGGTTGAAGGTTGCATACTCCACTCATGGATAAAATATATCAACCAGGACTCATGAAATAACCTGTTGTTTGAGGACATTTCAAATATATGTATTTTTAAATCTGTTTTGTATGACGGATGAAAACACAGAATCATTATCAACCAGAACACTCAATCGGACAATTAGAATACACAATGACGTTGTTGAACGATACGAAACCATTACCTACCGAAATACACTCTGTAGGACGAAGAGAAACTCCAATCTTGCGTTCCCCAACGCACTGTTTCCCGTCTCCAAGGGAACAGGTTAATGAGCTGTTCAGTTCAGACCATTGGTTCAGGCTAACTGCAAGCAAGGGTTGCAAACTGACGCACGTGTTTATTGTTATTGAACAACATGTGGTCTGGAAGGATCAAAGTGTGTGAACAACATGTTCAAGTTCAAAAGTTTAGGTTTTAGTCTAATGTTCAAGGCAATTTACAGTTTTGTTTTCTTCACATATCCCATATCAAAAGCCATGGGCTTGTTGGCCATTTTTGATTTACTCATCAAAATTAGTTTTACTCATTTCACTCAGAATCAGACTGAACTCAACATCATATTATTATAATTGAAAGGTAGATGTGTAATTGATGCAAGTAGCACATGTCTGTATGCATATTAAATATTATGTGCAGTAATCTGGCACCTGGCAAAGAGAATCACGACTTGTCTCTTCTGCTTCTTGTGCAGTAGCCTCTCAGATTTTATTTTCATGATAAGCAGTCATTTAGTGTATTACCCTTATGTACCGCTTTATCGCTTTTTTTTGCATTTCGAAAAAGAGGTAATTGAGATTTGTTTTCATCGTAACTGTTTGATTAAGTTGCCATTTGTACTAAAATCACAATTCATTCTTTAATCTGAATTTGGACTGTTTCTAAGAAAGTTATAATGGACTGGCCTCTAGATGTCTCTCACAGAGGCACCTGATGTGTAACATCAGGGAAATTTCTCTTCTTGTGTAACCAGGAAAACACACACAGAGACAGAGAGAGAGAACTGACCTGGTCATTTCATATCCACGTAGGTCTTGTCTCCTGGTGTTCAGAGGAAATCTCTTAAATGACTAAAGTAGCTTCTTATCAGCACTTCCTCCCTGAAGCACGCTCCACAGGGAGTTTCTATCAACAGCTCCGGGGAGCTGAATAGAACAGGCTTAGACTTGAACTTGAGTTTGCTGTGTCCCCTGACAACTCTGGAACTCTTACAGAGCAGACTGACCACCAGCATGACATCATGACACTGATGCTAAATAATACTTGCTCTCTGAGAGAGCACGGCTAACACGGCTGGTCATGTTTTGGTGATTAATGTCATAATGAATGAGTCATCTGAACATTCAAATCAACCAGTGTGAAGTGGTTACATTTCCAAATGTAAAGGAAAACATGAGACTACAGCCAATTTAACACACATGAATCTCTGTTCCTGTATGTTGTTAGCATGTTAAGCTGCTCTGTGTTAGACAGATAGTTCTAAGATGTTTTAACTAACACAATTAAGAATGACTGATGAATGAAGAATACTTGAATAAACAGGACATTAGGTTCATAGAGAACACAATGTGTCTTGACCATATGATGTTCCAGAAATGTTTTGGTTGCCCACGCCATGTGTTACAGTGATAGTGAGTAAGCATGACAGTGTGATAAAGACTGAAAGCTAATGTGGTGGCTAATCCTTGTGGGCTGCAACATGCTATTTTCACAAAACTAGTTGTCAGTGACTCTCAGTTGCTTATCAACCAGAAAGGCTCAGATGATGCCTTTTATTGTATTGTACAGTGAAGTATAACATAAACACAAAAAGTGGAGAGAAGAAAAAAATAGAACAATCAATAATGTCAATTCTGTTAACAGTAACTGTGCACTGGGAATGCTGTCATCCATTGATTATTAACACTGTTGTGAATACATGTTTATTCGTCCCTTTTTTAAATTATAAATATTAACTTCATAATCCTTTACAAAACAAAATGAGTTACTTTTTTGCAAAGAAGGAAACAAAAAACTTAACATTAACAAAACATTTAAAGCAGTCTTTAAGAGTTCATATTTGCCATAGCAGGCTTTGTCTTCCACACCTCCACAAAAATGTCTATTAAGTGACCCCCCCTCCAAAAAAAAAAAAATCTTTGACATGTATAGTCACTGTAGTGAGCTCTCAACAGGTTTGCAAAGCTGCAAAGACTGTGGAGACAATACTGAGTTGTACTTAGTGTTAGGTTTCCTTTTTTCTCTTTTTCTGATATCCTAACAGTGCGTTTATAATATTTGTGCTAGTGGAGTTAAAATTTCTGGTTATAGTTTTTACTGCTGACTCAGATCTCTACAGCTTTAAATCAGTGGCGGCCGGTGCCTGGGATAAGGCCCCCACACAACAGACATATAAATGACTAAACAAGAGTCAGTCCGCCTGGACTTATTGTGTAGCTGTATGTCCCTCTTTATTCACCATGTCGTAATGCTCTTCCTTACTAACCACACACCAATCATAATCAGCCTTCCACAAAGATAACCATCCCTTAATGGCAATTTGACATTCACAAGAGCGGTCCCAACATATAATCGACAGCTGAAAAACTGATGTTGGTGACGAGGGATGAGAAAGAACTCAGCTTAACAATGTACCCAACTGGGGCAAGTATGGCTGCTGCTCAAGGGCAAAAGTTGGGTTTGGTATAGGATCAAAGACCACAATAGATTTAGGATAGTGATAGCTTTTGGGTAATACTGTTATTTGGTACAGGAGACTATTTGAAAAATCTGTACTATTTGAAAAAGCAGCTACAGTGCGGATTCATTAAGTCATGGCAGCCTAGCAGCTAGCTGGAGGGAGCAGTATGACATGGACACTGTAAAAAGGACGGCCCAGTAATGTTCGATTGTATGCATCCTTGATTCCCTCTCTCAAAATCAAGCTTGCATGACTGAGGAATTCCCCAGCATTTTAGATAACCTAAGAGAGAATTGTATACAGTTCTGGATATTGGAATAATTTTGAAAATTTCAACTTCTTTTCTTGGAAGAAAGGTGCTGGTCAACGTGTAACATTAAGTCATTAGATGTAATAGGACCATTAATGTCTTGTCATGGGGAACAATTTTCAGTTTTTTTAATTGCCTTTTCAGTAATCGTGAACGTCGTTAGCCCTAGCTCACCAACTAAAACTTGCACTGGTCGCCACTGGTTTAACTGGGGTGCATTTCCCGAAAGCGTAGCTGAGCAACTACCGTAGTTAAATGATAAGAGACTATTGTTTAGAACACTCTCTCTCCACTGTTACCTCATGGGTTGCACAACGTCGCTTTCAGGAAACACAGTCCTGAACAAGCGTCCTGCTTTTGTAATCTAGAAAACACCGTTATATTCCTGACCCTACCTCACATGGTAGCAAACTCTTTCACGTGAAATGCAAAGTCTGACGAAGCTTGAGAGCTTCAAAAAATAAAGGCCATTGAGAAATCCGTTTTTTTGTGCAGATAGTTCAAACACAATAGGCAGTGAGGAAAAAAATAAAATATTATGCCATTCCTATGAAAACAGACCATAATTTTTCAGGAGAATTGAAACCTTTCCTTGGAACAGACATCACCCTCGAGATTCCTTAATGGTCTTAGAGGTTGGAGAATTTTCGGTTCCATTATGCAGCATCCTCAAAGATGTAGACTGATAAAAGACGGGGACATCTCTTCATCTTCAAAAGCAAGTGGCAAAAAAGAGGGCTTTTTACCAGCTTGCCACTCTCTTATTCAGTGTAAGGTAAATAGTGTCATAAATGCAACATGGTCAGGGTTTCAGTTGCCACATTTCTGCTCAGGAAAGCACATAACTTATAGGGCACACATGATACTGTTATTTAACAAAGGGTTACAAACAATGAGGTAAGAACTTTGTGTCTAGATCTGCGAACTTGTCCTGTCCTGCTGGCTTTGCACTTGAATGCACAGTGCTCCCTTTAGAAGCAGGCTATCCATTCATGGCACAACAGCGCCAGGAAGGTAAAAGAATGGCAAAAAAAAAGACAAACAAACACTGTGTAGCTAAAAGAGTCGAAACAGAACAAAACAGATTTCGATTAAACCCAGCACATGGGGGACACGAGGAGAGAGGTGGGTAAGGAGAGTTCCATTCAGTTTGGTCACACCGTGTATATCTGTCTATGAGTGTGTGTGTGTGTGTATGCCCGTATGTGATACTATTCAGCAGCACCACATTGGAGCATATTGAGGCTCAGTTCCACAAGGTCCTGACCAGCAGTCCTGATGCTGTTGAGCGTCTCTGAACTGAGCCTGTGATCAAACCTTAATCCTTTCCTCTGGCTATCCTCTCCTGTCATCCATCTGTGTCCTTCTTTTGGCCTTTGTTGTGGAGCAGCATGGGAGCTCTAAGAAGCTAACAGGAGAGCTCCCCTGGTGTCCCAGTGGTCTCCCTCTCCTCTTTGACATCTTCTCCTCCTGCTTCTCTGCAAGACGCCTCCTCCCTGTTGAGGGGGTTGAAGTGACTGAGGATGCCAAAGAGCCCTCCTAGAAGCCCTGTTATCTCTGAACCTGCAGTCCTATCTTTCTCACCCCTCAGGACCTCCTCCTGTCTCTCTGTTTTCTAGCACAACCATGGCTCTACAACCTCGCTTAACCCTCCCCCAGCTGCCCTTGGTGAGGGGGAAGAAGGAGCGAACCTCCAATGGTCAGACACGTGGCTCCTCCACCACATCTAATTGGAATAAACTTAAAACCCCACAGGTGAAAATGATGGAAGGTGAAAAAAAACTGAAGCTAAATATATATTTAAAAAAACTACGAAAAATAAAAATGTGTTGGGCAAAGGCTTCTTACAAGGACATACACTGCCTCTGAAAACAGTTATGTCTCAAAATACTGGCATGTACCACAGGCATCGCTGCTGTACTGTTCACTTCTCTCTGCCGTCCTCCCTCTCTCTCCCTCACTTCCTATCATCTCTAAACCCCCCTTTGAAAGTGCAACATAAAGACAGACACTTGTGTAAGCACAGGAGTGAGGAAGGGAGAGCGGGGGGCGTGAACATTCATATCAGGACCCTCTTGCAGCTATATGACTGAGTGCAGTTTGTTTGGATTTTGTTCTCTATTGGCACTATTTTTATTTATTTTTTCAATGCTTAAGTGAGGTTTCTCCTCGTTGGCGTCCAGTGCGGATGTCCCTTCCTCTAGCACCATTAATATGTTTTTCGGTTTTATTTGTTCATTTATTTTGTCCTTCCTTCATCTTGTCTCAAAAAAGCCCACAGTTGAGGCCGGGGCAGAAGGGTCCTTCAGCCGGGCAGGCAGACCTTCCCGGCGAACAGCAGCCCCACTATCGTGAAGAAGATGGAGAGGACGAAGAGCACGTAGGAGGAGCCCACCACCGTGTTGTTGGGCAGCTTGTAGGGCTGCCCCCCCACCTCGTTAATGTAAAACCCTATTGGGAAGATGAGGGCAGCCATACAGAACAGGATCACTGCAACAAAAAAAAGACAAAGACAGGAGGAAAGAGAAGAAGGAGATGCATTAAAATCACACACAAAAACATTAACACACATCATTAACACCACAGCTGTCTCCTAGAAAATGGATAATTGAACATTTACCCAACCTCAAGCTAAAGAGTTTTAAGCATCATAGGAGTCTGCTAGGTCAGTATTTTTACCTCATGATTCACAAACCTACCGATATGACTGGTTACTAGCGACATACAATGAGACCTCCAGGGTGTTACAGCACCCTTTCAGGTGCTCTAAAATTGTTATATTAGCGTGCCATTCACAGCAGAGAATAGTTGGAGATAAGTAGTTTCCTCCACTTTCTGCAGCAGTCAGAAATGAATTGATGAAACCCTGATGTTTGGGGCCCGAGAGACCGGACACCTTTTCCATCTAGGTGCACAGGAAAACAGGACTATTTCTCAATAAGGTCTACAACTTACACGGGCAAAAAACCATCACCAATTCTAGCCTCAGAATTTAAATAACTCAGCTATATCCTTGATGAGGTTTTGCCATCATGACAGCTGTGTCTGTTGCCACTATGTCTCATGCAAAGACTGTTTATGGCCATGCAACACAGTGAATATTGGGTATTTGGCTGGGAACACCCTTCAAAACCAGACTTCTCAGCTTTGTTATGTTACAACTTAAGTGTGTATAAAGTACTTAAATACTCTCTGCCCTACAATAACCTAGTAGCAAGCACTAGTAAACCTTTGGAGAACTTTGGTATTTGGTAATTTCAATGGGCCCATTAGTGAGGGAAAAAGCCCCTCTCTCTCTCCACCCTTCCAAACATCGATAAAAACACCAGTGTGAAGAAGACGACAATGGGTCGGATGGAGGTAGAGAAAAAAAACAGCAGAAGATCCGAACCACCAAAGTGCCTCCATGACAGAAGGACCCATTAACAGCTGATTTCGAGAGACGATTCTCAACGATTTTCTACAACTACTATACGATTTCTTTGAAAGAAAGGAGAGAGTCACAGGAGCACCGGCAACATTTTTGAGTCTTATATAAATATTTGACAGAACCTGCTATTTTTTGATCACGCTAATGAGAGCCTATTTTTAAACGCACGGCCTTTCCATGGGATGGAGCAGCCAAGGCAAATGAAGGAACGAATGAATGAATGAATGGATGGATGGATGCTGCCTGGGTAACCGTCAGGGCAGTGGCCAGACAACAGCTAATATTTACGTCTGCACCCGCCAAACACACCATATGTTTGCCCTGTGCCAGCCAGAACCACAGCAGCAGCCATGGGGGGAGGGGTGGGGTTGACCTGTGGAGCAGCGAGAGGGGGTTGAGAAGGAAGGCTGGATGTGAGGTATGGTCCTAGCTTGGACAGTAGGTGCTTGTGCTACCCTGACAAAGCTGCCCTTTCAGGTGCCCTGGCCCTTGGCCAGCTGTGTAGGACCAGCACCGACCCAGCCACCTGTGCCCTCCCCACCTTTCCTCACTTTCCAGACTCACATAACTTCCTTCATCTGCCCCCTCAACCCCACACTCGCAAAAGATCCTCTGAAGTGTCTCCTCAGGTCTCGTCTCATTCTATGCTCGTTTCCGCCTCTCGCTGTGATCCCTGCTTCTGTCTTTTTATGAAGTAAAGACTCCACACATGCAGACGCACAATCCAGTCAGTACACAAAACAAACTATGACACTTTAAAAGTGAAGCTTCATATGCATGAGTGGTTAGTTGTGGGTTCTGGTAAGTTCATAGTAATTTTTTCTCCTTATCAGAGTGAGGATGACACATTTTATCTTAGAGCTCATTTCCAGCGCTAAATACAGCAGCTCTTTCAGCTTTGCTGAATTTAATGGCCTCTATCCGCTGATTAGGTGGGAGGCAAAAAGAAAAAAGTACCGCAGACTAGAGAGAGAAGCCTGGACACCAGGGGTCACTGGGTTTTTGTTGCCATGGCAACCATGTGACTGCGAACATGACTCAGAAAATGACTTCTTTATATGCTTGCTCTCCCAAGCGGAGGGAAATTGTGTCCGATAACAAGGTGTCCCTGCTCCCCTCCCCCCCTCTCCCTCTCCCGTTCACTGGCTGGCTAATGTGTTCAAATCTAGAGGTGTTAACAGCCTCGAAACGAAAACATCCATTTTCTGCCCAGGGTTGAGGCAGAAGTAACCGTGGGCCAACTCCCACCGCAAACACCTCCACACAGATGCTTCCTCTTATATCAGCTTGGCAGTAAGTAAGGTGAGATGAGATGAGGATGTCTGCTTAAAAAGGTACATGAAGGGTACTTACTCCCAGTGAAGGCGATCCAGCGGGCGTACTTGGTGGCCTCCCGGCGCCAGTGTGAGGCCACCAGCAGCCCGCAGGTGACTGTGAGGGAGATGATGCCCATGATGATGAAGAAGAGCGTGGTGACCCACTCAGGTGGGAGCCGCGGCGGGATGCAGGTGCGGTCGCGACCGTGGATCGTCTGGCACTGCCGCACCAGCCCTACCGTCAAAGCGCCTAAGCAGAGGAGAGGAGAAACAGAAATAAATGGAGAAAAATATATTACCTTTAGGCATCTCAAGTAAACAAACCACAACAACAGAAATCCAGCTTCCAAGAATGCCCATGTATTACAACCTCAGCTCTAGCCTGCATTTCATCGCTGCAACAGTAATGACCATGAATTTAATTAGTCTGTTGGACTATTGTGTTAGACAGCTCCTGCTAGTTAAATTAGGATGCCGCCCCATTGTTTCAGACATATCCTGGTTGCTCCCTCCCGGCAGCAATTATGGCTCCTAGAGGACCTGCTGCCTCACATAAACAAGAGGCACTGCCCAGGCCTATCTCTGGGAGAAAAGGCACACTGAGTGGATTAAGGGCCACAGTCTTACACCGAGACCGTTGAATAAACGTGGTCAACAGGAGAGCAACTGAATATAGCGCTACATCTTGACAAGGCCTGCATCACTTCTGTGACACGTGGCTTACCTCTCCTCCTGTGACACCTCTTACCTCTTGCTTTTTGTTTCGGCGCCCATATCGACAGGTTAGAAAAGACACTCAGCCTGCATGAGACGCACATCTGAGGCCTGTTTCACACTGGCTGCGTGGTTCGTGCGTTGCAGCAGTCACCTTTTTTTCCCCATTGATTTACGAGCCGCTCGTCTCACGTTAGCAGTGTGCCTTGTGTTCCAGCATGTTAAAACGGGCGCTGAAATGAAAATCAAGAGGTGACTCAGCCGCAGTGCACACGCATGCAGCCAGTGGGCATGAGGCCTGAGGCATGGCTCGAGCCTGCAGTGGCGCCAACTAGAGTTTCGGCATGGAGCCCATTTTTCACACGTGAGGAGCGCGGGTCTCAGCAAAAACAAGCAGGGAAAAGATCTGTTCTATTCAGGGCTGGCAGGAGCAGCGCCGCAGCAGCAATGCTGACGGTGTGGCCACACACACGCGCGCGCGAACCGCAGCACTTCAGCAAGGTAGCCGTCTCCCATAGGCGGCGTGGCCTAGGCCTTAAGTCTGCATCTGGTCAGTTCACCTTTCTAAATACCACACAGCACATGTGTGTACGTGTGTTGCCCAAGGGCACCCAACAGGGCAACCCAGTCAGCTTCTTCACTAGTAACCATGGCTTTGCTGCATCACTAGTAACCATGGCTCCGCTGCATCTCTAGTGACCATGGCTCCGCTGCATCACTAGTAACCATGGCTCCGCTGCTTCACAATGGCTGTTAAGACACTCACTGTGCAATATGTGAAATCAATGCACCATTATTGCAAAATCTGGACAAATCTATCAATCGGTTAACATGGACCACATTTTTTTATATGACTGTAAAAACATTGGTGTACTAACATGATAAGACCGGAGTGGTACTGGAGGCCTCTGATGTTCTTTGAGGGGCTCCCACAAATAAGTGCCTCTTAAATGTCATCACAAACAATGGAATTTCCCTATACTTGAAAGCTCCTTGGCAGCACACAAGCTGGCCTTCAGTATGGATTTAGTTTTCAGAGGGGACAGTAAATTACTTTACCATAACTGCCATCTGTCAAGAACAGCTTACAGAAATAACTGTGGATGTGCTGCCATCTATTATGCTTTGGGTAAAATATACATGTCATTATATATAGAGCTTTAATTACATTTTTAATTAAAAATGTCAAATTCAATTGCATAACTAACATTACAAAACATGACTGATGAGGTTACATATTTCAACATTAGTCACAGCACAAATAGCACATAGCACATAGCACAACCTACACCACAGCACATTGAAGCACATAGCTAAAGAAGAATTGACATTTTTTCCATGTCAAGCAAGGTCCAAGTACAGCCATAAAACTGGAAAATTAATGATTAATACAATGGCAGCTGAACAATAATGCTCGTCACAAAACCCTCCAATTTGTAACGTCAGTCATGATAGATTCACCCTACTCCAGTCTTTCAAGTTGTCCAGTTTGGCCATTAATCATTACCAGAATGTACGTTGATTAAACTAAAAACTACAAACTAAAATGTTTTTTCCCCTTTATTTAACCAACGAATTTGTTCATCTTGTGAAATGCCGGCATCTAGCCATATATCAGGGGGATGTCTGAGAGCTAAAGGGGTTAGCCAGTGCAATAATGGTGAGTGGCATCATGTCACAGATTGATGATGGGACAGTCCCTGGAGGACAGAGCTTGCCAGTGTCTCTGTGCATTTACTCTCAAGTGATTCTGATGGCAGACAGACTGAACCTTCTAGAATCTCTCTCTCTCTCTCTCTCTCTCTCTCTCTCTAGGAACGTGGAGGAGAGCGGGCTGCACACAGCCTGAGAGCAGTGAGCATGTGACAGTGGAAATCACTTGATCATAAACAACCTTTCAAGTGTGATGGCGCCTGAGGCGACGAGGACTGTGTGTGTGTGTGTGTGTGTGTATAAGAAAGAGAGAGAGAGATGAATTGAGAGAGAGAGAAGGGGGGAGGGGGGGGCTTGTGACTCAACCATTGATAGGCCTACAGCCCTGTGGGGTCAAACCTCAAGTTCACCCTCACCATTGACACCAGCTCACAGTGAGAGACAAAGGAAATGAAGAGAAGGAAGCAAAAATGGAAAGTGTCCCACTCTGAAATTCACAGGACAACAGCATGGCCCAGAAAAATATCCCTCACTCTCTCTCGGACACACACATACGCACGCACGCACGCACGCACGCACGCACTCACGCACGCACACAGGCTGATGATCTCAGTAAACATGCACACTCATATGGCATGAGATTTCGCTAGATAGCAACATGACGTGTGGGGAATAACAACGTGACTGAAAAAGGCTCTCTCTTTCGAGTCACGACCGCCACAGGACAGGAGGAGGAAAGTTAAAGAGTCCATTTTCTCCACACAACTCAATTACTCCCACAATCTGGAGTCGTTTCTCAGGCTGATGCCCATTGACATCTCCACTTGGAGCTCTGCGAAAGATCCCCGACAGGAGGCACTGGGCCTATATATAGGACATATGTCTGGCCGCTGGTTTCTCTCCAGCCAAGACTGGCAGAGAGAGAGACATTTTTAAAAACATCATAATTATCCCACACGATAGACCTTTCAGGACAACCTACCATGGCACTCCGCAGTATCGTACACGGCTCTCTTAGCACGAACTCCTGTGCTTCCACCAAAGGGATGTTCATCACTATGGAACAGATTACTTTAAAGTGTCCATCAGCATCCATGAATGGAGGGATTAGGCGGGGCAGAGGTGATTTGTATTGACAGTCCACAAGCACCATGGCGACCCAAGAAAAAGAATGTCTAAGGGTTCTCAGCAGCAGCGCAACTGGAGCACATAATGTCAACATGGTGGCCCAACCCTTCCTCCAGCTCACACACAAAGAGCCAGAGACAGACGGATGCGTGTGTGTGTGTGTGTGTGTGTGTGTGTGTGTGTGTGTGTGTGTATTATAGCCCTCCAGGAAGGAATGTTCTGATTCCATTAAGGTGTGGTCCAATCCTTTTATGCTCAGCAGGAACATTCCGCAGGAGCTGGGCGTTAGAGAGGGATCAGGGGGGGTCAGGGGGCCTCAGCCTGGTCACTGGGAATGAGGAGAGTACGTCAGACTGGAGGAGGAGGTAGAGCAGGATGCTACAAACACACACACATACACACAGAGATGTAAACATACATGTGCAGTCGAACGCACGCACGCAAGCATATGCTTTTGCTTGCACACACAAGCATGCACGCACAAACACACACACGCACGCACATGCACACACTCACACACACATGTTTTGGAGAGGTGCAGATATGTGAAGAGGCTCTGGTCCATATCTCTTGTAAATAAGCTCCCTCCGGCACCCCACCACTCCAGCCCCCACAGTTTCACAACTTTTCTGCAAAATGCCAACGTTGAAACCAGCTGGTGCACAGTGGCAAGCCACGGCAGACATTCTGGCGGGCACCCCACAAGACACGAGGCACTAGCGTGATCTCAGACACACACAGATAGACACTCTCAGCACAGACTAAGGAGCACTGCACCACATCACAACGGAGTGGCTCCATCATGCTATCTGACATTTAAGTTGGTTTGCCTACAGGCCAAATGTTCCTTCCTGAGATTAGCAACAGATAAGTGCAGAGTTGCAATAATATTCCTGTCATTGCCAGAACGATAAGAAATGTCAATCACCTTCATTTGAAAGTGATTTTCCTCTGACGAGTTTCGACATGTTCTGACACAGTGTGGCCAAGGACCAGGAGGAGAAAGAGGAGAGGAAAACTGCTCTCCCTGCCAGGTTACAAATAAAAAAAAAGATTCATAAAGACAAAGAAATGTAAAAACAGGGTCTCTCTTTACTGTGATGCCCGGGAATCATAAGCAAATCACCCTGTCTTACTATCTCCCCCTCTCCCATTCTCCACCTGTAAACAGCTTTTCCGCAAAATGTGTAGGAAATGAAGCAGGGGGCTGTTCTTTCATTGAGTGGTAGCGCGGAACAGGAAGTTCTCCTCGGAATGAGTCAAGCGGCTCATAAACTCAGGTGGGTGGCTGGGGTGGGGGTGATGGATGGATGAGGGAGCTGAAGATGTACAGGAGTCAGCTTACATCACTCAGCTCTATGCACCAGGAAATGTATGGACGTGATCAGTATGTGCACACAGAACGCTCTCAGCAGAAACAGACTCCCTAACGCACATACACACGCACAAACACACACAATTTCAAATCACTAGGTGTGTGAGGTTGGTGGGAAAAGCTGCATTTGTTTTGGTAATTAAACAGAATAATAGCAGTCACAGACTCAATTAACAAAACACTTAAAACAATTAACATACCAGAAAGGCATATTAAATGCAAGCTTTAAATCCGATTGCATCCTTTAAAGCCAGCGCACCCTCTTCAAAAGGATACTTTTTTTGAGCTGATATTTAGTTAAAATATTTAGGCTATCTTTTCTTTTAGGGGGGGTGCAAATGTTCCCTCTCCTGACTGTTCATCATGTGATAAGCAATGATGCCGGTGGTGATATAAGGTCTGCTTGTTTTCCTCAGCCTGCGGTGAGTTTGCTGAATTGTTCATCAGCAAAAGGCCTTTTAAGAGCAGTGGGAGGCCTTGGCATTTCTACCAGGGCGTTTTGTTTTCCGCTGTGAACACAAAACTGCAGCCTTACCAAATGAAAATAAAAATAAAGTGACGCTGTCAAAGGAAAACAAATCTATCAGGCAGCAAAATCAGTAGCGCGGTGGACTTGAATAAGCGTCTCCACACACAGCACCATAATCATTAATCAGGTGCTGATCTTAGTGCTGCTCACTACAACTGAAACATTGTGATGTCGGCAGGGGTTTATTGTTTTGTTTTTGGAAATGTCAGGGCCTGCCTGCTGTGGGCACTTCAGGCCTGTCGGAGACAAGGGAGGAGCCACTCAATTATTTGGCTTCGGTTGGGATTTTTCAGGTTGGCCAGAGGGTTTGAATTTTACAAGGGGAGGAGAACACCACTCCAACATCAGAGAGTTTTAAAATAGCCCCTACGAATTTAGCCAGGTGTGCGGGTTGGTTGGCTATTCTCAGGCATCATACTGGCCTGTGGTGACCAGTCTCCATGTGTGGTGAGCAGAGTCTCCATGTGTGGTGAGCAAAGGATACACTGCAGTCCTGATGCTACGGACAAATGAAGAAATTAAAAATGTTCCTTTCCTGCGGTCATTCCCCCTCTCACTAGCCACTGTCTCAATTCAGTCATCGGAAAGTGTTTCTCATTTACCACGTTGCAGTAGTTCAACTCCATCATTTAACTTTACCCCGAGTGTCCCTGTACATTAATAGCACTATACACATAAAGCATAACAATGACTGGGCAAACTCTCTGGTGTTTTAGACAGAAGTGACTGTCATGCTTCTGCTTTTCCTGGTGATAGCATTAAGCTGGTACCATGGCTTTAACTTGAAAAAGCCAGCAGTGGCCTCGACAGATTGGAAACGTCCAATGTTTATTTATGCGAGTTGTAAAGCTGGCTACACTAATGAAAATGTTGAGTCAACCTCTGTGGAAAATCCCTAGAGAGGAAAAGGTAAGGCTGGCATGTGCTGATTAAAAGAGATCTGTCACTAAGCTAGAGATTTCAAACCTGCAAAACATTTGGTTGTGTAGTTGGGAGTAAAAAGATCAAGATAGGGAATGCTGACCAAGGAAAAGTAAGCTGCTCGCTGCGTAGGACTGAATGTTAAGCATTCCCACAGATAAACTGTGTGACAGAAAAAGTTGACAGAATCCAACTGGCAGACAGCTCCTCAGAGAAAATTGCTCTGTCTGCACTCTGCTTTTCAGGAACTAAAAGAGGTCAAAAAAACACCCTCTGCATTAATCTTTACACTATTAAGAGAAAAGGAAATGGCAACAGTGGGTGCCATGGTGCCAGGGCTGTTGGCAGTCACATGTGAGAAGAAGTGAGAAGTGCAACACACACACCCTTCCCCTGTAACTGACAACAGGAAGTCCTTCATCTCTATAGAGACGCCTAGGCTACAGTCAATAGAGCATCAGTGCTATAGTCAGACTGAGTGAGCAGTGAGTTAATGCCGCTTCAATCCCACCTGAAATGTCACCTGTCCTTTAAGATAATAATTAAAATGCAGTACCCAATGCTAGGTCATGGCAGGTTCATCACAGTCTCCCAGGAACATTCCAGTTCTTTTTGGGAGCCCTCACTCACTTCTGAGTCATCATGGTGGGGCTGGTGGAGCTTAAACAACCCTCAGAGATGAGGTAAACTAAATATGAAAATCCTTTTCCTCTGAGTACAAACAAGGACCCACTGGGGGGCCATCAACAGATACAATTATCCGGTGCACACTTCCAACAAAATGACTGGATGTGCTGATGCCAAACAACAGAAAACTGAGCAATTCATCCAATATGCCAATTTGTCACCTAAAAACATGCTAATTCATTAGTCTGTTTTCAACTCAAGTCACTTCAGCTATTTCCGTTTCAGTGTAGTGCCGATTCATGATAGATGCAAACATCTGAAAGCATCACCCTGACAAGTGCAGGAAGGAATGTCTTGTGTGTACAAAGTCCTTTCATTGTTTGTGCTTACTGAAAAAACCCAAAGTGGGATGTATTGATACTGTGGACCGTATGAGGCCTCCCTTTTGGAAATAATAAGCAAAGCCAACCCAGACCCTCATTGTTCCTAAAACGAACAACAGAAAGAATGGCTTCTGTTACACACAGGCACAACTGTTTGGCCATTCTGGCTGCCTTCACAAAACCCTATTTGAACCCTTCTTGACCCACTTACTAAGCGGTCGTGAATAGGGAACAATGAGCAGTTGCCTATCAGTAGCTCACTGTTGGAGGCTGGCGTAAAATATCTCCATGCTATAGATAGAGATGTAGCAGACATCACAATGAGCGCCATCACGGATTTCACTGATGCTTGACCTCAGTGCACTTGATGACGTGCCTGTGCTAGTACATCCACAAAAAAAGTTATACCGCATGATATTACAATGGCAATTAATATCCCCACTAAAAGATGTATAACAAAAACATAACGCATTACAAAACAAACTATCACGCAAAATCTGATCTTCAAGAATGACACGACAGTGCTCACATGTTCTGTTCACATCATAAACGTTGTTTCGATATCCTCATCAAAGAGGACCTGCATGCTGTGTTTGTTCTCAGTGAGACAAAAGAGGATGCTAATGCGAATAGCGGCAGCGAGATCTTATCTTTGTTCAAAGGATTAACTGGCGCACAGGAGTTGCTCCAGTCGCATTTAACCTGGGCTTTTTAAAGTGAGGACACTGCAACCTTGCTGGATGCTGCGAGGGTGGGGAATTCTGCGAGATCCAAGGATGCACCGGAATGGGAGGAGGTCCCACTCACTATTAGCCGAAAGTCAAAAACATACCTGCCGACTCGCCCGTGTTGATCCAGTCAGGGTTTGCAATGCTAGCAATTGCAAATATGTCTGCGGCCAGGAAGAGACATCCTGAAATTATGGTTAGCTTATCCATCTCAGATGAAGTCTATTAGCCTTGAAATTGGAAGGTGAAGAGGACACTTCAGACCGATCCAAACCGATGAGTGTGGAGCCCTTTACACTGAAGATTGTACAGGGTCTGTGTTTACCTAGCCCCCTCCAACAGAGCCCCAGTTACAGGCTTAGTCTTCCATTATTTTCTAGCCACATTGCGGCGCAATACGGCTCTCACATCAACGGGAGAAGTTCAATACGCCTTCCATTTAAATGCAGGGGGAAATGCGGTGTCACATATCCGTGGGGCTGGTTTCGTCCTGAGCCGTACTCCAAGCGAACAGATCGCACAACCTGAAAGCGTGGGCCCAAGGCTCCAGGTTCTCTTCTCGTAGATCCTCTACACAGCAGCGGTAGCAGCATTGGGTAAATGCAGTTAGCCGAGCCGCTAGTAGCTGACCACTATTTCCCCACAGTCGAGCTCTGTGTGCCGGACGGCGGGCCTAGACGGACTTGACGTCCAGGCACCCATTTGAGAGAGCGATAAGAATGTGTAATTAAAAAAAACACACGATTATGTCTAAAGAGGTGTCAATACAGGCCGCGATTCTATGCACAGCACCATGTCCTTGGTTTCAGCTCTCCCGTTGGACAAGCGGAGCAGTCCTTCTCTTGCTCAATCATGCCCCCTTTTCCTCCCCTGGAAACGCATCTGCACGAACTAGCAAGGCAAAACTGGCAAGCGGTTTCCCGCACCACGTAGAGAAGTAAGAATGTGTATCTGCCTGCGGCGTGGACTAGTATGATCAGTATGAGCACTATGCCGTTAAGGTCTATCCTTAGCAACTGAAGTAAAATAAGGATCTACCGATCCGCACTACCATTCTCTGCCAAGCAAATTACATCAAGAAGCAAGCGAGCAGCCCCACGCAGCGCGATCGTCAGACACAACAGCTCGCCAACATCGCATTCGGTGGGCATTTGATCTCGCGAGATAAAGTGGAATGATTTCGAGGCCATACACATAACCGTTTATTATAAGACCGAGGCTATGTGCTCGGGTCCGATAGTGTAACTTTCAGACGAGGACCCTTTCTTGCTAAAAAAACAACAACTTATTTGTTCTTTTAAATAAATAAAATAATGTTACAGTACAAGAACTACAGTACTGGTTACTATACTGACAGCATTCAAAAGCAATAATAGCGTTTGTTCACGCACATTAAGTTTATTCCTGCTGTAAGGTTGATGGTGGCCTAAGTGATGGGGACGCGGCATGTCCCTGAAAACCCAACTGATACAAGTTGAATTGAAAATACGGTGATTCTAAGACAACAAATGATGTAATAGTTATCAAACACCTTCCCTATCTATGTCGTAAGAAGGGGCATGCCCTTGGCAAAGCAGTGATTAAGCAACTCGCCAACTAAATGCCTAACCAGTGTTAGATATATTGGGTTGTTTTGTCAGTCTACAATTTTCTCAGAACTGAACCTGTAGCTATCTGAAAACGTCCAAACATCCATAGAAAATGATTTGGGATATTTGGGGTGATTTGTTTGAGAGCAGTCACAAGAATCAGCAGATTTCAGCTAACCGACTTGGAACGTATCGTCGTATCATATTCATAGAACTGAATTGGAGTCTGTTACGTTGGCCCTCCCTCCAAATTTTTCCCATAATGAACATTTTCTCATTGAAATAGTATCAAGAAACTAGATATCTGGTCATATAATGAACTGGCTGACAGGATGAATGATATTCTTCTCTCCCTATGCATGTCTTCATATAGTGATGTTAGTGTACTTAACACACACATTTATACATATGTTCAAAGTTTTTATTGATTTTCTTATTTTTATTTATAGGCTTTTTAAAGAGATTTATTTACAATCACGTTTCTTTACTGAAGCCCAACAACCACATCTTAAACACATTTGTAAAATAAGGCTTGGGGCTCGTTTTGATGCACACTCTTCAAAAGCACTGTTCATAAAGTTTGAACCTGAAATTTAAAAAAAAACTTGTTACTGTACAATCAAACATTTAAAATGTATTCATACTAAAGAGAGCTTTGTTTGTTATCAATCCATTACAAAAACAGTATTAGTCTGCACACAGTCCAGTTCAGATCAAATCAAATCAAATCAAAAGAATCAACTACTCCTTGTTCTCTGTATACAAACGGGCAGGGACTGGGGAGAGACACACACACATAAGGGAACGTGAGAGGGGGATTAAACCCACATGAACTTCAGCGGGTGAAGTGTGGGAACATCAGCAGATTCAGCGTTCCTCTGATCTCCCCAGGATGAGCCTGCCAGTAAACTGAACAACAACGCTGTAAACTCCACTGTCGCCAAAGAAGGGGAAACTCCCTCCCCACCCCCAACATCAGCAGCACTGCAGACATGATGAAAAGATTAACTCGTCGGGTGAATATAAATGTTATGGTTAGGCATGTGGAGGAAGTCTAACTGTGGATCCATCCCGTGCCAACTGCAAAACCAACTCGGGCAGCATGTTGCTAAAAATGGTGAATGCTTACTCGCTTTTTTGCGCCTTTGGCTTGTTGTGTTTTTCTTGCGCTTTTCGTTTCTCCCTGTAAAGTTCCCTGTAGTGCAGTTTCTTGGGGTTAAGTCCGTAAGCCCTCAGTCTCTGTCTGCTAAATTCCCTACCGCCCAGTTTAACCTTAAAGGACCTCGACAGCAGCCGACTGCCCAGGGCCCTGGGCTTCTTCTTGGGCCGCTTCTGCTGGTCAGTTCTGGGTTTGATGGTCTCTTCACTGACAGCCTCTGTGGCGGCCTCCTCACGCTCCTGCTGCTTTGGCTTCTCCATTTTGGGGACCAGGAACTCCTCTCCATCTTCCCCTTCCCCTTCCTCACCACCCATCTCTGTCAGGTCTTTGATGATGGATTCCTCAGCAGTGTCGGCTACTGACTGACTGCTCCCTGCTACCTCCTCCTTCTCCTTCTCCTGCACATTTTTCCCCTTTTCAGCATTCTTCAGCCGCTCTCTCCTCTTCTTCCCGACCTTTCCCTTGGCCTGCTCCTTTTCTTCCCTAGATAGTGCAAAAAGAACAGAGAGAAAATGAGTAACAGGCTGAAAGTGAACCTCAATAAAAACTCCACTGAGAAAGGCCTTTCTGTTGACTGGCCTGAGATGTTTTGTTCTTTCTGCCCTTTTCAGTCAGCTTGTTTCTGACTAGATAAGACACCCTATTGTTTTCATTCGTTTTTTAAAGTTCTGAGGCAAGAGGGCAGCCAGGGCTACACAGTGCACAATGCATCAAAGACTCAATGCGGGGATATGGAAAAGTCTGATACTCACTCTGAATAAAGGGAGAGAAAGATCTGCTTCTTCTTCCTAGTGTCTTGGGCCTTGATCTTGAAATTCTTCACATCACACAGTTCATCTCTTTCGGGCCTGACACAGAACATTCAGAAACAGAGACGCCTCAGTCAGGAAAAAAAAAACAATATCCAGGTGCATTGTGCTTTGCGGAGAGGTTATTTCAGCACACCTTCTTCCTGGGGTCTAAAGATGAGCTCACAGAGGAGCCAGAGATGTAAGCTTTCAGTACCTGTACATGCAGGTCTTCTTCAGGGAGCACCAACGGTTCAGCTCCTTCTCGTCTGCAGCCAGCACCTGCAGGGGTGGAGAGTTAAACTCATAACTTGGTTTTCACACCTGTAGCTAAAAGGCATTGTTTTGTTTGTGAAACCCACTGACAAATTAGAAAAGATCCCAAGATAACAAGGGTTACTACTATCTCCTACTATCCATATATGTCTATCATCCTCATGTCATCATTTACTTTGTCAGCTCAGAGAGAAGATTGCTGTCCACATAGCCTGGTCAGAGTTTACCCCGTAGGGAACAATACCAGTTCAGACCCAATCTAATCACATCAGTGCCAGACAGTTAAACTTGTGCAGTTGCTGGGATTTGAACCCATGACCTCTGCATTCATAGCCCGTTTCTTTACCTATTGAGCTACAAGTTCTACATGCATTACCTACCATCAATACAATTAGAAGACATACCACCATTCTCACCTCATCAGTTGTTAGGCCAAAGTCGTTAGCAACCACTTCCCTATAGCGGAACCTGCAGGGAAGGTCATCTATGATGTCCTCATAGTCCAGTCGGTAATATTCATCAAGATACTGTTCATATGATTTCTCCTCTATAGTGAAACAATTCATATAATTACTGATGAATAGCAGATAAAAGCAAAGAAAAGGCCAACAGTTATGATAATGAATTCATTGACAGCACATCACTGCCTACAATATTTCAATAATATTCAATATTTCATATTATATTAAGAACATTTAAAAACATTTCTGGCATCCAGTCAAAAAACCATTGATTTGGACCTAAGCCACACACAGTTGACTTTGACATAAACCAGCACATGGTTTTAAAGCACTTGCTAGGACTTACGTGGGTCAAAAACAGGCTTGTTTTTAGCAATGACCTCAGCAAAGTGAGACACCTTTCTCTTCTTGCCCATCAGGGTGACGTCATCTTTGGACGGCGGCTGCCTTTTCTTCTTCTCACGTTCCTTCTTCTTCTTTTTCTTGGCAGCTTGCTGGCTGGGATCATAGTCTGCATCCATCTAGACATCATCATTTCAGGTAGGAATTAGAGAAAAAACGTCGTCAAGTGACCCCACCCATCACGTAACTATTGAGTTGCTCTCGGAGAACTCATTGGGTGCATACTTGTAAACTGCACTGTGCTGTGTCCAGTGACTTGACTGAAGTGTAATAAATTAGACAGAAGTGTCTGCTGAAGGTGTAAATGAACAATACAGATGTGCTATACAGCAGCTATACACCAGGGGAACAGAGGGTTTGCCTCTCCTAAAGGGACATGCTGAAGGGCAAAACAGACAACACAGCATGAGCTTACGATGAAGTCAGGATCTTCACAGTTTGGTTGATGGCTTTCAGGCTGCCCGCCGCCATACTCTTCATCGCCGCCATACTCTTCATCCTCACCATGGCCTTCCCCACCCTCTCCTGTGTAGGTATCCCAGTTCCAATGTCCTGATGACATAAGATATACAGACCTCACTCACTGGAAACAAACAATTTCTGACAAAACAACGGCGAACAGGCAATGATGCTGAAGCCGCATATCCCAACTGTGTGAATGAGAAGTCTTTACCGTCCTCAAGCTCCTCCTCATCAAACTGAGGCTTTTCATCCGCGTCCATCCCATAATACTCATCACCAAAGAATTTCTAAAGAGCCAAACAAGCCAGTTAAAACCAAATATACAAAAACACTGAGATAGCACCAGTGATGAGTTCCGGTAATCAAAAAAGATACTACCATATCCCAAAAAAACATAGTTAATTTATCTGATCACTGAAGAAAAAACAACACAGCAATGCCTGACTTTGCAAAATGGTTCTCAAAATTTAAGTCATTCAAAATAATCAGACCCATGTAAACTTAAAAAGTCACTTCATCATCAACCAAATGCATGTGGCCAGCCTTGCCTATGTGTATTCAGCTGCATCATGTTCTCTAGATGACCTTGTTCAACCTTTCAGAAGTTTGACACAACACAAGAGCATACCTGCATGAGCTGGTCGTGCTGCTCGGGGTTGAAGTCTCCCTCCAGGTCCTGCTGACTGAAGGCCAGCTTTTCGTTCCCGGTGAGCTCCTGCAGCGACTTCAGCTTCTCCATGATCTCGCTCCTCTTCAGATTCTTCAGCTGCTTCAGCTGCTCCTTCTTATGCTCCTTCTCCTACGGGGAGCCAGGAAGAGGTGGAAGAGGAGGAGGCATGAGAGAAGTAAAGAGTAACATTGCAAAGAGATGAAGCACTATGTAAAAGCTTCTGGTTCAGCATCATCTCCCGACTGGTAAGATACATCAAAGCTTGCTTTGACTGATGCTGAGATGACACATCTCCCTCTCCTCCCTCTGTTTGTGACTTGCCTGACCAGCAGACCAGACATGTACAGTTGGGTTTGCGCACATCACTTGAGGGTGCTCTTTCCTTAAAAATTCTTGTACTATTTACTTCATAAATAGAAAATGCACCTCTATTTACATCAATGTACTTTCAATATCATTTACTTCATGAATTGAAATTGCACCTTACAATGTAGTTCTATCCCTCTATTTCACTCCACGTGTTAAAGCTTAGACACCTAAAGGCCTACATCTTTGATTCTCTCCTAATTTCAGAATGGACAGACTCAAACCCTCTTCTCTGCCTTGGGTCGCTCCACACACTCACTCGATTAACAGTAGGCCAAAGATATTGAATGGCAATTGGTTTTAGAACAGAACTGAGGAGATACTAGCCTAGAGAAATAAAACAACGGGGAAAAAGAATAAAATGTCTTACTTTTTTCTTCCTCTCCTTTATCTCCTCCCTCTTGTGTTTCCTCCGATCGTCTTTGGTACGGACGGATGTGCCAATGTTTCGGGGGTACGTTTTCACCTGCAAGAAATGTGTAAGCATTAAACCCATTGACCACAACTACCGCACTCCAACACTTGGGCAAGTCAGAGCGTTGGGTCACCTTTGTGGCATCTGGCTCCTCAAAGCGGAAGTTGTATTTCCTCTCAAAGTCTTCCTGTTTCGTAAGGAAAGACTCTCCTTCATCCTCAGAATCGTCCACGTCGTCTTGTACCAACTCTTCATAGGTAGGAATCCTGTGTATGATAAACAGACAAACAGTCCAAAAGGCATTATTTACAAGCTCTTCATGGTAGCTGCAGCACTACACATGCCTAAACCAAACTGTCTAAGCACTTTGCCACCATTCCCTGAGTTTTGCTGAACTCTCCAGTTAAACTACACAAGAAATCAGTGAACTCCCATCTTCCCCAGATTCAGTGACCTCTCAACGTTCCCTATTCAATCTCATCAAATAACTAATATCCTTTACCCCACTCCCTTGTGAATGTACCATTCAACATATAGCAAACAAATCATGTCATGCGGTTATAAGGTAGAGATGCCCCTCTCAGAGGGTCGTTCTTTGAGTAACATTTGTGCACAAACAACTCCATCACAGCATTGCACCAAACAGGGAAAAACACAAAGAGGCATGACAGGAATGAGAGAGAGATGAGAGCGCAGTCACCTGTCCTGGTCATCCCCCTCCAGATAGCCCTTGTTGAGTACATAGTCCCGCAGGAAGCACTCCCTCTCATCAAGCTGGGGGTCATTCCAGTATTCCTTAAGGTAGGACTTCACCAACACAAGAGTAAGAGAGTCAAAAGTCGACAGCCAAAAAGCCAGGACAAATTATAACTGCCCTCTATGAGGTCTTGAGACTGCTGGTGCCTTCACACAAATCCAGCAGAGCCGCTTCATTGAGACGTCATGCCTACACAGACTCACCATGTCCTGCACCTCCTCCTTGCCCTCCAGATCGGCCTGCCCCTTTAGCCAGTCCACATAGTCTGCCTCCTCCTTATCCTGATAAACACACACACAAAAACACACACACACACACACACACACACACACACACACACACACACACACACACACACACACACACAATTAAGTAACTGAGTGTTACTGAGGAAAAACCATATGTGTGTGCCTGAGGGATGTACTGATCAAACATATGAATACTGTGTAAAAATGTATGTATTGTTATTGGCAAGATGTCTGCTAAGCGCAGCACGTCAGGACAGCGCCTGACCTTCTCATCTTTGGTTTTATTCCTTCTCTTCAGCAACTCGCTATCATCGTCATCACTGCCTTCATCACTGTCCTGCAGGAATTTGCGGAAACTGGGAAAGACAGGAAAAAAACAAGAAGAAAAAGCCCTCATAAACATAATCAACAACAGTTTCTGTGCAGAACAACAGCCTCAAGGCTAAAAGACAACCGCCATTAAAAAAAGGGAAATGTGTACCTGTTTTTGATCTCCCGCTGTTCCTGCATGTAACTGGGTGACCCCGCTCTCTGTGAGAAATCAGAGTAAATACATTAACATGTACACACAAAACAACACCTATACCTTTACAGTCATTCAGATGAATACACACTTCCAATTGAACAAATCACGTATTGCTCCCCGATGTTTAAGTAATACCTCTTGCATCAGTCTTGAAGCCTCCTCATTCTCACTGTCATCCTCATCTTCATATTTCCTATGAGCAAAGAAACATTTTGAAGAGCCCAGAAGAGAACACACTGAACCACATGATCTGTATGCTCATTACAGTTAAATCAGTGACAAACTATGGAAGCTAAAATTTGTTTACTCACCCTCCCTTTTCCAGGATAACTTTGCGCTCATAGTCCCTCAAGTACATTGGCTTTACAGCTGCCTTAGACGTGGATGGCTCCTCATCATCATTTGACCCAGTTGGTACTGAGACAAAGACAAACAGACAAGGTGTGAACTTGGTGAGATTTTTTAAACTGATGATGTTGAATACTATAGTACAAGATGAATCGACATACCTTCGTCTGTGAAAAATGTAGCATCCTGCTGATAAATCTTGGGATCTTTCTTCTTCAGTAATGAAAGAGTTCTATAGAAATCTCTTTCCAACTTCGGATCAAGCTCCTGTCAATGAATGGACATAAGACAGAGAGTGAATTCGAATTGTAATAATCATAATTAGGGATACCATTTTTAGCAATTTTGCAAGCAATATCAACTTAACCACGTTTTAGCCAGTGTTTGATGCTCACCACGTCACTGTTCTCATCGGAATCCGAGTCCGATGAATCACTGCCACCCTCGTCTTCATCTCCGTAGCGATCTTTCACTGAAAAAATACATTTTTATTTAGTTACCTAGTCCTTTTTCCTCGGAAGTCTAGGGTTCCGTCTAAGTTGACTTTACATGCAAGATGTCTACAAACCACGTTAACTGGTTGCTCTTACTCTCCTTACATGCTTGTAAACTGTGACACGTTATACCGTAATTGCAAAACAACTTGCATTGATGTATGCCATTTTGGCTAGGATGTCATAATTAATTAAAAACAAGTTAACAGCAAATCAAGTTAGTCAGGACAGTTTGTTAGCTGTGCTAGTTAGCAAGCTAGCCATGATTCTGACTTCTGGTCAGTTGTTGACGTTGACTACTGTGACAACTCACGTCTTTGCAACTCCTCCTTTTGTCTGTACTTTTCATATTTATCTGCAAATTTTTTATTAATCTTTAACTCCGCCTGGCCAGGCATCTTAAGAACAAAAAAATGCTTATAGATATAGGTTAACTATTTAATTTACAGATAGTCTAACATTCCGCATGGAGATAGCAGCGTGTAGCCAGCGACAATAAAGAAAGTTTCAACATGGCTGCCATTCGTTTTTAATTTTTCAAAATAAAAGTCAAAACGTATTTATTAGTTTTAAATTATACAACATCAAAAACGAATGCAGATTTGACAAACTGTATGTCTACCAAAGCAACAAGAAAAGTAAAAGTGAGAAAATGCAAACCACAAGTACAAATACAATTATTTTAAATACAAAGAGCCTACTAGTGTGTAGTTAGTGTTCTTCCCCCCCCACCCCCCGAAAAAACTTGTGAAATGACAAATCCAAAAATGTATCTACAACAGAAAGGGTATTTGAACATCTACATGCGTCATCCCACTTGCCTGAGACTGAGTTGAAAGGTAGGTGATAATATGCACAGAATTGACCTACAATAATTGCGTACTCAAAATTGTGTGGTTGAGAAAACAAGAAATTGGCATCCTTGATATTGGGGTGAAATTAAGAAGAAATGTCTGTATCTTGTCCCCCTTTGTACAGTTTACCTATTTGTGCAACACAACCAAACAAAATTTCCTTGTATGTGGAAACCTGCTTGGCATTAATCCTATGCATGATTCAGATTCTGTAGGTGCAAGGGCATGTCTTCCTAAATGTTCTGGAGGCAAAGGTGTCAAGATCAAAGAGTGCTTGCTTCTTTTTGATACCACTGGTGGAGGTGTATTCTGAAAAAAAATAATGTTTTAGTTTTTTAAGGATTTTCTAAAAAGTTATGTTTTCCATAATCCATTCAGTGGGTACAATAAGTATTGAACACGTCACCATTTTCAGTAAAAATATTTCCAAAGGGCTATTGACATGAAATTTTCATTAACAACCCAAGTAATTCATTCACACAAAGAAACCAAAACAAATAAGTTCAGAAATTAAGTTGTGTGTAATAATGTGAAATGGCACAGGGATAAAGTATTGAACACGCTTACTGATTTTTATTTAATACTCTGTACAAAAGCTTGTTGGTAACGACAGCTTCAAGATGCCTCCTGTATGGAGAAGCTAGTCGTATCCATTGCTCAGGTGTGATTTTGGCCCATTCTTCACAAACAGTCTTCAAATCTTGAAGGTTCCGTGGGCCTCTTCTATGAACTCTGATCTTCAGTTCTTTCCATAGTTTTTCAATTGGATTCAAGTCAGGTAATTGGCTTGGCCATTCTAGCAGCATTATTTTCTTTCTCTGAAACCAATTGAGAGCTTCCTTGGCTGTGTGTTTGGGATCATTGTCTTGCTGAAATGTCCACCCTCTTTTCTTCTTCATCATCCTGGTAGATGGCAGCTTCAACATGCTTTTTCTTCAGCAATGGAGTCTTTCGTAGTGAGGGTGCATACTGACCATGGCGGTTAAGTGCATTACTTACTGTTTTCTTTGAAACAGTTATACCTGCTGCTCTCCAGTAGTCCTTAGCTCTTGGACAACTCTTCTCATAATTCTTTTCAGGTTGCAAAGGTCTTGAGACTGCTCTTTGCGTTTGCCCATCCTGAGATGTTTCTTGTGTGACACCTTGGTAATGAGACTTCTTTTTATAGGCCATCAGTTGGGACTGAACAAGCTAATATTAATTTGCACTGACAAGGGTCCGGATTGCTTTCTACTGATAGATTTCAGCTGTTGTCTTGGCTTTCCATCCCTTTCCATTCCTTTTTGCACCTCCCTTTCTTCATGTGTTCAATACTTTTTCCCTGTGTCAGTTCACATTATTACACATAACTTAATTTCCAAACTAATTGGTTTTGTTTCTTTGTTTGTATGGATTATTGGGTTGTTACCAACATCTGGTGAACATTTCATGTCAATAGCACCTTTGGAAATATATTTACTGGGAAAAATGGTGACGTGTTCAATACTTATTTTACCCGCTGTATTTTACACAAAATAGGGAAAGTTCAACTCACAACTCTGTTCTGCCTATATGGAACACAGTCTATAGGCTCAATTTATTCAGTAATGTATAGGGTATATGACTCACAAGCAGTACAAATAAAACATTTTTCATCAGCTATGTAGAGTGACCTTGGTGGGAAATGCAGTCTTCTAGATGCAGAAATGTATGATAATAAACAATGAAAAACGAAATGTTGTTTAGCCTACCTAACATGCTACTATCCTATTTCATGGTTATTTGCCAGATGTGTCTGCTAAAATTACATTATTTTTTTGTTCAAACAAAACTTTGTAGCGGACCCTTATTTTGACCCTTTTCGCCGCCATATTGCCCCCTGATTGCCCCTCTTTCTTTTATGGTTACATGGCAAACCAATGTCTTCCTGGTTTCTCGCCACCTACTGGATTGGAGTTTTCGAATAAAACCTGTTTATGTGAAAACCATGAGTGGATCTCAATGCTCTTAAATGTAAGAGAGCTGAGCATGTTATCTATAGACTTAGAAACACTAGAAATATTGTGTTAACCCTAGAAATCAGACAGTGTTTTGTTGGAGGTAGGAGTTAGAGCCTAATTAGAAGTCCAAAATAATAATAATAATCTTTATTTGTTAAAAAAAATGTTATAAAGTTCTTCACAAAAGCAGCAAAATCCTTAAAATCATCAGGTTTTAAAACAAACATATTAAAACAATTAGGTCGGCCATAGAAAACCTATACAGCCTAAAACAAATATTTTATATAACAGTGCAATATAGTAATCTTGCAGACAGAGGGGGCTACTGTGACTTACAGGTCTTCCTGCCCCAGAAGCTGTGAGTTCCCTGATGCAAAAATAAATAAATACAAATAAATACAAACTAACAGACGAAATCTAATGGTTTAAGAATTTGGAAAAACCAAAGCTAGAGTGTCTTGGGACACATATCATTAATATCCAACGGTTTGTATGGGTTTCTATGACATACTTGGATTCGGATTCCATTGAAAATCTCAATTCTATCCACTAGGTGTAAAAAATATATATTTATTATACGGCTCTTCAGAACGTTCCAAAAAGTACCGTTGATTTGAATGGGCCATCCCTACGTCATACCCATACATTAATTCCTGCTAACAGACCTCTGCGAAAGATAATCACCGCTGTCATTGGCAACGGGTTTTGTACTTCTAATTCACATCTTTCATATCATTCCGCCAGAAGTCCAGTCATTTTAACGCAACAGTAGAGAGTAATTTGAAGTCAGCAAGTAATGGGTTGCTATGCAACACCTGAAACTTCAAAGTTCTATTTGCTTGAAGAACTATTTATTTCTAAACGGGACACATGAAACGGCACCTAAATCATTAAAAAGAGGTATGTTGGAGGAATGTCTTCTATCGTTTTTGGCAAGTACCCGTATAATAAGCGGGATAATGTATTGTCCGTCGGTCATTCTCCAAAAATAATTCCCTTCAGGACGAACAACACCCTCCGCTGCGCGTCGGGGTGTTGTTCGCCCCGTCGGGAATTATTTTTGTAGAATGACCTCCGGACAATACATTATCCCTTACATATTTCCAAGAGAAACCAATAGAATTCCCATTATACCCACGATGACCTATATACATAGGAAGAGCCATGTTTCCATGTCTATAGCAATGGTCTGTGTGAAAACGTTTACACACCATGCTCTGCACACTATCTTTAAAGTATAGGCTATGTTCAGCATGATTTATTTTAATGGCATTTCCCCTTTTACTCACATCCATATTTCTATTGCATATTTCCGCAATGAACTGCTGTTGGTGTGGCTATTGTAAAAAGTAATAATAAGAGAACATTCTAATTCTATATTAGTCTAGTATGTGAGTGGTAGTTTGTTTGTAGGCAAGTTTGGATGGAAATTCAATTCAGTTCAAGTAATCGTGAAGATTATGAGAACTACTTAAGCTGAAATGGTAATTCAATCCCCCTTTGTACTATCCCAAAAACTATTTCAGAAACGTGGCTTTTTAGGTCAAATTTGGGTTGTAACGCTAGAACTGTGTGGATGATCGCCACTTTAGTGCCAGGATCTTCAGAGGATGTGCTCAGGAAGTGCCTAATGTTGCACTTAAGTGCAGTGTCTGACACCTACTGTATGGCGAAGAAAACCCAGCAACCCATCATGTTAAGCGGGAGACGAAACTAGAACTTAAACAAGCGGTGAGATTCTTCCAGCCTAAGACAGAAGCCTGATCCTGGGTCAGTGCTGTCAAGAGCTCTACATATATTTAACACAATAACCAGGAGGCCTCTGTACGTGAGACTTACTCTTATTTATTTGTTTCTCAGTAAGGAATTGTAGTCCTCATAATGTCCTCGCACAAAGACAGTGAGCATGCTTGAACTGGTGTTTTTCTTTCGGGGAAAAAATCTAAAGTGAGTTATTGTCTCTTCTTGTAACACATATATCAGAGTTAAATGTCAAATGTCCGATTTGTGGAGCACGGTGAAGATGATGGCAAGTTGGTGATCTTGCCCAATAACCTATTTACAGTGTGTCACGCCCCTTCCTCTATCTCATCCATATCTTGTGATTATTTTCATAACAGTTTGGTTTGCTTTGTAGTTTATCAAAATTACTCATAGCCATTTCCCCTTCATAAATAGCTCTCCACACCTTCAGATGAGATTAGATTAGTTGCGTGTGACCTCTCTGTGTCTATTTACGCCATCCCCAGCCCGTAAAGAGGCCTAACAAATAAGTACTCACTCCAGCACAGAGGGGAGCTGATACAGGAAGCGTCTTTATAGAACCTCACGCCACTTTTCCTCTTTTTTCCCAAGATGATTCTGGGAAGTTTGGACTCAACTAGGATTTCAGGCTGCTTAAAGGAGGCTCAGGGGAGAAAGAAAGGGCCAGACATTTTTTTGAAGTTGGAGGCGCAGGGTGTGTAAATGTGTTTTATGGGATTTCGTCTGCAGTGTTAGAAAGACAGCGTGTAGACATTGTTTTTTGCAAGGTTATTGAAGCGCTTCGAGACAATTTCTTTTTTCGGCGCTATATAAATAAAATTGAATTGAATTGAATTGAATTAATTACCTTAGTCTGACATTGCTACATATGCTGCTGACACGTTGCTTTTATAACATTAGTTAGGAGCTCAATGTCTGTACAGTGACCTACAAATGAGCTGGAAAATCTGGGCCATATTCACATCTGACCTCATGCAAACAAAGAGGGGAAAATGTTTGGTGGAGGCCACCACTTCCATTTAAAAGCACTAAATATTAGCAAAAAATATTGTTTACATGGCATAAACACAATGTCCTCTTTTGGACCTCAGTGAGAAATGATACAGCTGCTGAACATCTGTTGCCATGTAATGGAAGTGTCCTTCCCTGGCCTCTGTCCCTGAATCCCCTTTTGCAATCTCTGGGAAATGTAAATAATTCCCACCTACACTTATAGAGTTGGCAGCGATGCAAAGCACACAGTAAATGAAGAAAGGTTCAGAGGGCAGAGTCCGCCACATTAATGACCACTTTGATGTTGGCCGCTAACATGAGCTTGGAATTGAGCTGGTTTTCAACTTATAGTGATGGTATAGGGTGGTGGTCGTAAATGCTTAGTCACTGGGCTTGGCCTCTATTTAAGAAAGGTGAGAATGGAGCTATAAATATAATTTCAGCTTTATTGGATTATTAAGTCAGCCTTGATATAAAGACACAAGCTCAAATTGAAATTTTGAAACATGACAAGATACAGAAAGTGGATTTGTGTATGTATCTGAGCACTGAATCAGTCACAAAAGGACAGAGTGATTAAACAATTTCACTTCCTGGAGTGGGGACATGGCGAGGGGATGTTGCATCAGCCCAGTCAGTGTTATCTGCTCCGCCTGAATCCCTGTTCATTGGAACACATCCTGTGCTCACAGGGGCCATGTTCTTTCCGCCTCCTCATCTGGGGTGATGTTAATACTTTCTTTCTCTCTCTCTACCCTCTGTGGGGACCCCCTCGCTCCCCGCTCTGAGCCGGCCTCATCTTAAACAGTAGTGACAGATCAGAGGCAGCCACAATGGGTCCCTCAGACAACCCTGGCCCTTTTGTCCCAGGCACAGACTGGCAGTCTTGGTTAGGGAGAAATAAAGCATGTTATGTGTGTCCCATATCCTAGTGCATCATTATTATTATTATTATTAGAGTTGTCGTTATTGTTATTCTTAGTGTTGTTGTTATTATTATTATGACTATTTATTTATTGTTGTTGTTAGAAAAAAAGGTTTCCGCAAATCTGATTGTCCGAATTGTGTTATAGTGTAAATAGAGATAGGATTCTTCTTAAAACATGGAAGGGTTCCTGTATGGAATCGCCAAAGAACATTTGATGTGTTCATCATGACATGGCATGAGAACACTGACGTCGCAGAAATGTCCAGCTTTGCAAATACATCCTGTGGGTCTGTGACACCTGACTTACGCACACAGAGGGTGGTGTCACAGGCTTGAAGGGCCATTGAAGGGGATGAGTGCCAACTGGCATGTTTACTACTACACTAGTGGTTCTCACGGCAGAAAATATTTGTCACTTGGAGTTAATGTCAAGGTTAATTGTCAACATTAGTACAGTGTGATCAGAAAAATATTATGGCATAGGCATGGCATGTGTAGACTTCAATGTCCATTAGAGAAACTCTTGTGGTATTGGTTAATTATTGATCATGTGATTCTGGGTCAGGCTGAGAAAGACAAACAGCGTAGAAAACTTTATGACGTCTGTTGCTTTCCTCATTGTTTCTAGTATGTGCTAATGTTGCCCATTTTATAAAAAGTTTCCCACAGTAACCAGTTAAAGCATAACCATTAAAGCATTTTATTTTAACAGCGTGATGCCACTGCTACTTAAAACAACAGCAACAGTAATTGAATCATCATCATCATCATTATCATTATTTGTGTTTTTAATTATTATTATTATAAGAGTTGTTGTTATTGTTATTATTAGTGTTGTTGTTATTCATTCATTATTATTATTAATAATAATAATAATCTTAATGCCTTTATCCAAAGTAACTTAAAAAACATATTTGAAAATTAACAATAATAAAAAGAAACTATTATAGCAATTGTTGGTAGAACAATATATAATAATAATATAGTTTGGTATGAAATACTTTGAATTTATTCCACTGAAATCTGAACACAATTGGAGTTCAGGTAAATGTTTGTATGCATAATGAGTTTGCCTGTTTGTATATTTATATGTGTTAATGCGTGTGTGTGTGTGTGTGTGTGTGTGTGTGTGTGTGTGTGTGTGTGTGTGTGTGTGTGCGTGTGTGTGTATAGTGTTTACCTTTGTTGGTTTTATCACACATCCCAGTCCAACAGCCTTGAACTTTGCTTTTGATGTGGCCTCTGCAGACACCCTGGGACTGGAGACCTAGTTTCTTCCTGCTTACAATGTTTAGGGATCATGTACCGTGGCTGATTACCAAGAAGAGGCAGAAACGTGAGGCGGCCCATGTGTCCGATAAGCATCTGTGCTCAGGTGAAGATGGCTGCACCCACTGGTCAGAGACAAGCTCCAAGGGAGGAACCCGTGACTCTAAACGACTCCTATCCATCAGGATTCCTCAGGGAGATAAGGGAGACTTAAGGTTTGGCAGAAGGGGGCAACTTACTAAGATATATAATGTACTGTAGGCTCTGCCAATGCATGTGAATCCAGCTTTCACTCTTTTTGAATAATGGGGACACTAAGACTCATCTGTTAAACGGTTGTTTCCACGCAATGTGGACAGTTCCTGGAGCTAAACTGTGAGATTGCTGCGTTATCAACAAGGGGGGGTCATGGTTTCACGTCTAGGGTCACAAGCATGGATAAGAAGCATCCCTTTACTGTGCTCTTAGGTTAAGTCACTTTGAACAAAAGCATCTGCTGTACATACCAACATCCCAGTTGATGCTTTTAGTGACTGTGAAATGAGCCTCGACTGCATTAAATCATCTTTATTTAGCACCAAACATCTAAATAGCTTAACAGATTCAGATTTCCTGAGATGGTGCTTGGCTGAGAACACCACCAGAATGATGGCCAGAAGTGCAAACAAAACTGTGAAGAAAAACTTTCACCGAAACACTGAACATCTTGTGGGGAAAAAGCTTGCACTTGACCTGTGCCCCTGTCTCTTTTATACCCGTGACTCCTTAATGTCTTTGAGACATACCGAGGTTTCAGGACACTAGTCTCTTTAATAAGGTTAAAGGTACTCAACAGAGCACTGAACACAGAGTGGCAGAATGAACGGATTCTTGCCTTCAAAAAGCCTCTAGACTTCAGTGGTATAGACTCTGCAGTGATCATACAAAAGACTGTAAAGACAAAAGTATTGAATTTATAGTAATTTCCTACAATAAAATGTCTTTTGATTTATTCTGTTAATTATTCAGTCAGTTAAATAAAAGTGTTAACAACTGTCATGTATACAGTTGTCATATTGTAGGGCAGAGGATGTGCTGTCATTTTTTGACAGCTACGTTCATGTTTTCTTTCATGCCAGTTATAGGCTATCACAATTTTAAAATACAAACACAAATTAAAGTTTCCTAGTTATTCTGTTTTTAACTGAAAGGAAACAGACGAGTCAGACCAATTTTTAAGACATCATTTTTATAGTTTTACATCATACACCTTTGTGGTTTCTGATTTCACAAGCACATATGGAAATTCCTATATTTACAATGTTAGTCTGAACAACATGTGAAATAAATATCAACTCCTGATTTGATTTACAAATAGATGACCACTGAAGAAAATTTAATTGGATAGAATTTACGAGCAAAGTTTTTTGTATAAATAACTGATGATATACTGCTATAGATTTTGGTTTTCAGTAATTTGAAGATAGAACATGGACACATTTCACAATTAATCTCAGTTAATATTAAAGTGATTTGATTACATGTGTGATAGCAACCGTGATTTAAAAAAACTAAATATTTGAACACTGTCATGACTCTGTCACAACTGATTTTGATTCCAATGAAAAGATGATGGGAATGCCTTTAGCCAATTAGGATATTCTTAAACAGTTTTCAAATAAATATACAGAAGGCATTTCTGCTTGTAAAGCATTCTTTAGAATGTACAAAGTGGGGACAAAGATCAAGAACAAACATTCATAAGTATTTACAAATATTTACAAATGCACAGTAAAATAACTGTAATTTTGAAGGTTGGCAACATTTCTGTTCTGGTACTTAATACAGCCGGTAAAAAAGTGAAATCATTTTGGCACTTCTTTCTGCCCATGAAATATATGTACATATGAAACTACTCATCGAAACACCATTAAATCCAACAAAGGTGAAGCATTCACAGACTATAGACATACCGACCTCTTTCTCACAATCCCACAATGCAATGCTTTTAACGCTTTCACACATTCTGGATGTAAACACAGAAGAATGCTGTGATGGACGGACAGCCCTGCTGGCATCTTCTCATGTAGTTTCACTGGAGATTTAAGGAAGCTCTGCTCCACAATACTGGTGTTCAGAACAAAGAAGTGATTTTCTGCATTTGGTAAATCAGCCACAATGTGCTGCGACACAACTAGGCGTTCTGTCCTCTAGCATCATGACAGAAGAAGTAGAAGTAGAACTATGTTGTGATTTTAGAATTTAAGGAAGCTTATTGCTTTGCCTAAAAGAACAGTCAACCAAAAAAGAACAAATTGATAAACCTCCTTATCAACAAAACAGTAAAAAGACCATAACGAGTGGGGGCTGGGGAGTACCCTGTGGGCTCAACATTAGATGTAAGGTCGGTGTGAATGGACCACTTGAGACTCTGGGCCATCAAAATAATACAATTACACGAACACAAAACACAGATTAGCACCACTTAGAACACTGCATTGACCTGCATTTGAACTAGCCCTACTAGCATTTGAATTAGCCCTACTAGCATCCCACAGATAATGTCATACATTAAGTATAAATGGAACACAAAAGGTGGAATGCTCCGGAACCAAAGTAAACTGCATTGAAATCAAGGCACAGATAGAGTCACTTATTGGCACTTTGTCCTGTTGAGGCATTGAGAAATCCAGTGAAGCCTTTTTGTTAGTTCAGCTCAGGTTGGATTTAACTAGACATTTAAAAACATTCAAACTAGTGTTTGCTATTACGGGGATCGTGTGGTTTGTTTTATACACATACACCTTTTTTTTGCCTATCAGGCAGATTAAGACCTTGTTATAGTACGGTAGAGGTAGAGCACGATACACTTTAAGCAGCACATACAAAGCTTCCAGGTGTGCTAGACGCAAATGCATGATCTACATTCTCCCAGAGCAACAGAACTACAGGGCTTTCAACCGGCTCATTCTGAAGGTGGTATTTCCATTCCATAATGAACACACACACACACACACACACACACACACACACTTAACAGCTCCAAAATCTCGAGACCAGACTGTTATTGCTTCCCACATTCACAAAACCCATTGATTTGTGTAATAAACAACAAAACAATAGACAAACTAATACAAACATGAGAACCTAGAAGATGTGAGGTCTTCTTCTAGCTGAGGGGGCTCATTGAATGATACAATCTGTTTTCATTTCCTTGTGGGGACTCTCCTGTCAATTTGGGACCGCTACATTGACCTAAGGCCTTGCCCCAAGTACCCTGGATGGGTAATTTATGGCTGTCATCCTAAAGTAATGTTCACAGTATTTTGGTCATGGTGGGGGCACAATAGAACTGGATATAGTTCCCTCTTTCCAAGAAGAGGACATCTGAGAACCTCCATATAAATCATGGCTTTGATCTTCGTCCTGCCTCCGCTCCTCTGACTGACGTGGTCACCAATGTAGACATCAAGGCATTTCATTGTCCAAGCTGACTTCCTGCCGCTGGAACAAAATGCATTTGTTAGCAAGGCTACCACTACTACACATGCAAGCAGTTAGCATGCAGCTGGCTAGCACTTCATGATACTGCAGTTTAGCTTCAGAGAGTAAAATTCACATTCAGGTTGGTAGAAGTATTATGTTTTGCTCCAAAGGTAGCTAATTTGTCATGCTTCTTTGGTTAGAAAAGGGGTGAAAAAGAGAAAATATGGTGTTTGACACCAAACCACCAAAGGGTTTTTAGCATTTAAACCCAGATCTGTCTGTACTTCTGCATGTCAGATAGTTTCTAGTTGGATTTGGCTTAAGGTCAAAGATCTGCAACGGGTAGCTGCCCCTTACCACAGGATAAATATAGCCATCTGAATTGTTTCGGCATAAGTGGACTTGGTCTTCCGTGGTCTTCTGGTACACCGGGTTGTCAAAGTGAATGGTGTTGGTGTTCTTCAGCTTCCAGTGTCTCCACATGTACATGGCTCCAAAGCCAAAAGCCACCAGACAGACAAACGCTGTAGGAAAAACAATGAAGAAAAACATTTAGTTTCTGCAAGGTAGACTTTTAGGGAATTCAATCCAATAAATGGCTTTGAGCTGTCAATATCTTACCAATTGGCATTGCGATGTAGAGGGAAGTCAAGCTTGAGGGTGCTTTCTCTGGACTGACTGCTGGAACACCCTTTGGTTTGTCTACAATATGGAGGCAGAGAATAGACATATCAGGGAGGGTAAAGTAATTTACTTATCATTCACACAGTTCTCGGAGGGAACCACATATGAGCAGGTGAATCTCTTTGGGAGCATTCAGTATCCTGACATACCTGGTTGGGCGGTGGCTGGAACTTCTGCGATGGTGTCAGGGACCTTTGGCCTCTCAGGCTGGGTGGGTTTAGCTGGAGGTGCTGGACGGGCAGTGGTTCTGGCTGGGAGAGGTTCCTTAGAGGAGACAGGTCCAGGGGGTTTAGGGGTGGTTTTGGGCAGAGGTTGAGGACGACTGGTGACTGGAACCTTGGGTTGTACAGGGGGTGGCACAGGAACGTTGGGCTCAACAGTAGGTGGCACAGTTGCTGAAGCTGCATTGAAAACAAAGATCACGTGAGTCAAGTTAGAGTTAGAGACCTAATATAAAGAAACTAATGGAGAATCCTGTTTCTATAATTTCAAGACAGACTTACCGGGCACACACTTCCTCATGTCTTTAGCCAAAACCATTTGGTCAGGACAGGCACAAGTGTACTTTGGAGAGTATCTGGAGACCTGTGGAGCAGCTAGACACAGGAACTCACACCCTCCATTGCCTCCTCGACACCAATTAATACCTGAGATTTCAGAGAGAATTTCATCATTAGGACAGACCACTTACTTTTTCAGAGGGTACATTATATCAAGGAATGGCAGTAACCTTATGACTGTGTACTTAAGCACTTCAAGGCTACAAATATGGCTACATACCAGTGGGTTGCTTGAGGTTGTGGTACAGCACAATATCCTCAGGTGATGTCAAGTGTTCTGCCACTGGGGTGATGTCCCCACCTGTAATACGGTTGGCACTCAGGATAGCGTTCTGGCTGACGTCTGTCCAGAAGACTTTCTCCTGAAGCCAACAGGAAAAAACAGGGGTTCAGTTCAGAAGTCAAACAGCATCCCACCAGACACTGATAATTGCCCTCCAACATACCAACCTGGCTCATTATGTTGTGTGCTATTGCAAATCAGAGGGAAATGTAAAGGAAATTCATTTCTTGTTATGGACATTCATCCATTGTTCAAGAACTACTCTATGTACACACAGTCCCCCTGCTCACCTCAAACACAGTGACACTGAGAGGGTGGGCCAGCTTCTGCTGGTCTATGATGAGAGTGCGGCGGCCACCTCCCTGGACATGAATACTAGAGAGGGTGTGCAGCTTTGAATCAACCCAGTACAGCCGCTGGTTCAACATGTCTAATGAGGGTACAGGAGAGAAAGAAGTAGTGAGTACCACATTTGGCTTTCTCCAACCCACAATGGCAACAAGCAAGGGATGCTCGTAGATGTGGATCACTACTTGAAGAGTAGTGCAGATCTGTGTGGACACTCACCAAGGGTGATGCCATTTGGCCACACAATATCATCCACCACCAAGGCACTGCGGTCGCCTCCATTCAAGCCTCCCTTCTCAATCTTTGCAGGATTTCCCCAGTCAGTCCAGTACATGAAGCTGTGAAATGCAAACACAAATGGACCATTCCCACAGAAGTTAAAAAGTAAGCTGATTTTGGGAGTTAGTGAGAGTAAATACACAAACATGCTATGATATAGCTTGACCCATACTGATAACACTTGTTTGCTTTGCCTTGTAGCTGAAAGAATAAGGCAAACTAGCGAATGCAGACAAACACAAAACATAAGGTAGGAGTGTGGACTAAGCTGGAAAGAATTGAAGGTGAATCAATCGAATCTCTGATAATGGAGTTATATTTATCTTAAAAATTCATTGATTTCCTTCAATATCCTTCACAAATAAGATTTTGAGTTCTTAAGGGAACCTACTTGCGAATTGGATCCACCACAATGGCACGTGGCTTTGCCAAGCCCTCCTTGAAGATGGTTTTTCGACGGCTTCCATCGGTTGACGCCACAGAGATGGTGCCACGGAGGCTATCTGTCCAGTAAATAGTATCGTGAATCCAGTCCACAGCAAGGCCCTCAGGAGCATCGATTCCTTCACCTATGACGACAGTATGCTTGGAAGAGTCGGAGGCTGTGTCCATAGAAGTTCTAGGAGGCAGGGTGAGAGGAAGAAGAACACAGAGAAGAAGCATTTTTGGTTACAGGCTTCAAGCTTTCATTACATCTCTATTGAAGCACAGTGAAACTTTACATTTCATAACTGATAAAGGAAAATAAGGGATAAGGTAATAAGGTATTTACTTGTAGATCTTCTTATTGGAAATGTCAGACCAGAAGATCTCTTTGGAGGCCACATTCATATCCAGAGCCACCACGTTCTTCAGTCGAGGGACGACGCGGACATAATCGCTTCGATCCAGCGTCATCTTCCTTACCTCATGGCGATTGGTGAAGAACAGGTAGGCCACCGTACCTGCAAGATTCCCAAACACAAACGGAGATCATAGGCTGAGCTTTGTGTGTTATTTGCATGTCATTATGTAATTGCATGTACCATGGCATGTACCATTACCATGTTGTATTATCATCAATTACAGTATATTAGTAATGTAAGGCCTTGTGGTGTCACTTACCAATGGCTTTGCAGGCCTTGGTGGAGGGGTCGATCTGATAGCCCTCTTTACAATCACACTTGTAGCTCCCCACCAGGTTGATGCAAATCTGGCTGCACACGTCTGGGTTGGCACATTCATCAATGTCTGTGCAGAAGGGCAAAAGAGGTCATGGTAACAATTTATTTGGAATCAGGTGGCAAGGACTCCTGATGCAATAGTTTGAAAATATTGAGTTAGTGGCTAGGGTTGAGTCACTGGTTAGGGTATACGGACACATGTACTTTTCTTCTCTCCTACTCCCACAGAGGGTTATTAGATTCGGTGCCTGATCACAGGAAAGTAAACACAACCCCAACCACCTCATACAAGTACGAGTCTGATGTCCGTTCTCTGATTCTGACCAATGACCCCACTGAAAAAAACTCTAGCTATGATGCAAGATATTTATTTTAAAACAGTGTCTATCTGATCTGGTCTCACCTGAATTGCCCCTCTATGCCTGACAGACCCCCAAATGAAATACATGCCTAGGTTGAAACACTTGCGAAACTTACCTTCACAGCGTTTTTTGTCCAGTAAATGGAAACCAGCGGGGCACAGACACTCGTATCCAATCTTCAGGTCATTGCAAATATGTGAGCACCCTCCATTGTTGTACAGGCATTCATTAGAATCTGTAAAGGAGAAAATGCCTGTGACTTCACTGACTGGAAACAAAACAATATAAACAGACTTGCAATTGTTATTAAATAAATATCTACAACTCCGGAGTCTCAATGTAACTTGAGAGTGGATTTTCACCTATCATAATTAGGGGCTCGTGTCCGGGATTCCAACAACCTCATCGAGTCTCCACGCTGGGCTAATTATCAGGACCTGAACCATACTGGGGAGTACGAGACTCCGTTTTTCTAAAGACCACCAACTTGAATTGGAAGGAGGCCAGGGCCTGCCAGCGAGGAGAGCAGAAGTGAAAGAATTGAATTGGACTAAAGGGGGTGGACTCCAAGCTGTTCGTGAGTATATTCTTTGTTTGTTGTGCGTGCACGCTAGTATAGTTTTCCTATGGGGTTGAGACAAGCTTTTTGCCTGTTTGCCATGGGTTCGAGAGGGGACAAGCTTTTCCTGTTTGCCCCATGTGTTGAACGAATCGCTAGAGCTGCTGTCTGCAGTTTTCCTTTTCAGAAACGCGCTAAGGTCATATAAGCACTGTATGAAGGGAACAAACTTTTCAATTTCTGTTTTCCTGTGGGTTCCTGGGAGGCCTCTGGGTTCATAGGCAAAAGGGCTATAGGAGAGGGCTACAAGAGCTTTTTTAAAGGAACATGCTGTGGCAATAGGATAAAATGGGGAGAAAACAGAGTGCTGGCTCAAATGACTGTATTCTCACAAGCCATGAGCTCAAATTTAGCTACAGTTCGAAGGACAATCAATTTTTGTTGAACATCTTGTGCTGTTCTCCAGATAATAAGATTTTTAGCAGAAACAAGGCCACAAACTAAGCAGCTGTGGTCAACTAAAGTAACGCTATCTTAAAAAAGCACTAAAAAGAAATAAATAATGTATTTTCTGGGAATGAATAACTTCTGTAGCCTAACTACGCGTTAGAAACACAAATGTTGCAGAGTTTACTTTATTCCCAGCCCATGTCAGCTAGAGATATTATTAAAAGTCCTAAAGAGGAAGGCAGGCATTTGAACAGATACTAAAATAAATGCTGCAATATTGAGCCAAGGAGAAAACATGCCTCAATAAGTGGGGATAGTAAGCATATATTTGTACTTCTTATCTTAGCGGAGACTGGGAGGGCGGGGCGTCCTATCTCTGTGAGGTCTTGGGGAGTTATAAGAAAATTAAACAATGTTGTGGACTTTTGATAATAAAAGTACTGCTCTACAACAAGCACTGGTCTTGGTCAAATGTTCACAATGGGGCCTACCTAAAGATCATCTGTGGTGGAAATGGGTGAACCAGACTACCCAAACACACTTTCCACAAAGACACTGTTTACATTTTCCTGCCCAGTAATATTCAACAGCTGATGTGTTCTGCAGAATGCCTGATTGGGAACAGGGCCTTCAAGGACACAGCAAAGTGGCCTTTTTTAAAATGTTATCTGAAGCCTAGGCGTGCTAATGATACACTCACAGTGTACGCCCACTATGTTGGCCTACAAATGCAAAGTATACAATTGTGTGATGAGAAATATGATGACATTTTAAATGATTGACTTATGATGATATGGAGTGATGCTCAGTAATGATGTCTGTTCCGAAAATCCAAGCTCAGAGTGATGATTTTGAGGTTATCCATTGAAATTGATAATTGACGCATTAAGAATGATGATTTGTGATTGAAATTATCCCTTTAAATTGATAAAAGGAGGGACTGATGGAGATAATTACCAAACAATGAATTAATCATTTCTATGAATCATGTGCCTATGTAAGCAGTAACATGGCTTTTATGTGTTTCTGCATGTGTAACTTACATTATTAGGTGCCACTTTGTCTGCATTTGTACAAGAGCATGTTTAGATCAGAGGTCTAAGAAGGGTCGAACTGTGCTTCTTCCGACCTTCTGCAAAACTGCCATCCTTGCAAGAAGTGGAGCCTCGGACGTCAGAGACCCACCACGTGGTTATCCATGCTGACAAATTGTTTTGCCACAAGAGAACGCTATACTTCTGTCTATATAAATCTTGTGCGATGTGTTTAATATTGCTTCACTTCCATCCTTCTGCTGTGAGTGAGCCCGAACTCAATTGTTATTGAATAAATATACTGATCTACAACTCCGGAGTCCTGAGGTAACTTCTTTGTTTTCCAAAACCCCTCTTGTGGACTGCTAGCTACACCAGTGGGTTGAGCTACTGTCACTGGTCTCATTGACTCTAAACGGATCAGTATCGGATCAAATCCTGATCCGTACGGCGGTCGGCTGCTGCCTGGAGAGCTACTTACCACACTCTCTGAGCGGCTCATCAGACCAGTCCCTGCAGTCGCGCTTCTTGTCACACACCTTCTCCATGCTGATGCATTCCCCGCTACGGCATTTAAACCTGGTGGGGGGCACACAGTGGGTGGCTGCCGGAGCGTAGCAGAGGTTACAGAGAGAGAGAAAAAGCAAGAAAGAAGGGAAAGATGAGTGAGACATGGAGATATGCAGGCACAGGAAGCATGGATTTGCTAATTTAGGACACAGTGAGAGAGGATGGTCAAGGGGAATGAATTTAACAGGAATTCTAGGAATTCTAGTCTGGGAAGTCACGCCCCTCTTCTATCGGCCAATTTGATTTTGCCTCTGAAAAGGGTCTGGCAAACTTTGGACAGCCGTTCATTACAGCATTCTCAGGATCTCTGGGACCAATCACAAACTGGCTTTTGGCTACCTGGCGCGCCATTGGCGGATTTAAACTTACCACGGCTACGTTACAAAATCTACTGCACGGAGAGTTTTTAAACATTGGACATGGTGGCCGCTGAAGCACCGCAAAACTTCGATAAGGCAAGTTTTCTTTGAAAACAGAACAGAAACTTGCCCTGGAACAATTCATACAGAAAAAATATGTGTTTGCTTTATTACCGATCGTTGTATCGTTGTATAGTATCGTTGGTCTGATTGGTTAAAGGCGTGTCCAATTACGTGAGTGAAGTGGATCGCTGTTGAGTAGTTTGCCAGACCAACTGAGCAAATGAAATGCAGTGAAGGGGCTGGGAATTCCCAGACAAGGAATTCACAGGAATTCTCACAGAATTCTAATCATCACATCTATTTACCAGCGATTGTTCACATCTAGTGGCGAACTAAACTTAAGCAGATGGATTCCTATTCGTACTTATCTACTACATGAGATATCCTATTCCAAGTCACTGAGCATTAAGTGTGTTGAGTGTGAAAAAGAAAGGAGAGGCGAGTGTACCATTAACACAGCCCAATTCATCACTCATGTCCTTGCAGTCATAAACGTGGTTACACTGACGGCTGCCATGGATGCAGGTTCCATCCCCACATTGGAACTCGTCTGGGCGGCAGGTGGGACGTGCTGAAGGCAGGGGAGAGAGGTGAGACGTGTTGTCTTATACCAAAGGTTCAGCACCTTTGGCAAAGTCTAAATATCATTAAATTCTGTTATAATATAAAGAATGTCGGAATATGTTACTCTGAGGTAAATATTGAAGAGCAGCAAACATCAAAGGCTCTAGTTAAGGAGGATCTTCATATATTGATCTCACTACAGAAAAGTGTACAATGAAACAGAACCACAGGATATGAAGCAAAGAGGGCAGTCTTGACCAGCAGTTAAACTCCAGTCAAGTGTCTGACCACCTATCTCCACTTTTTTCACCAACTGATCTCATCTTGCTGTTTGCTGACCAGTGAATCTCTAGAAAGGTTGGATCTTATTTGAGCTATAAGTAACGCGTGACTCACTGCAGTTGCTCTCGTCTGAGCGGTCCAGGCAGTCATCTCCGCCATCACACCTCCAGCTCTTGTGGATGCACTCGCCGCTGCCGCAGTGGAACTCCTGCGCGGCGCAGTGCCGGGAGGGCGGAGGCTGGGGCTGGGAGCCGCACACCTCGGGCGACTCATCTGAGCCGTCGGCACAGTCGGCGTCGCCATCGCAGGCCCACAGGCGGGGCACGCACAGGGAGTTTTTGCAGCGGAAGGAGATGGCGCTGCAGGTGGTGGGCGGGCAGGACGCCTCGTCGCTGCCGTCGTCGCAGTCGGCCTCGTCGTCACACGCGAACGACGATGAGATGCACTGGCCACTGGCACATTGGAACCCACTGTTGGTGCACTCCTTTGGGGCTGGCAGTTTGCGAGAGACACAAAACGGGAGTGGATGAGATAACAGACAAATGAAAATGTGCTATTATAGAAAAGAGCATGGTGCTTTATTGTGTTATGTCCTACTGATTATTATTATTATTATTATTCATAATAATAATAATAATAATAATAATAATAATACATCTGAGGCTTTGAAATATAACTAAATTTCAATACAATAACTTTAACAGACACACATCATATCAACCTCATTGATGAGGCTTATAATCTCATTAAGGCCAAAATGTAACCATGTCTGGCAGGCTCTGACTGAGGAGAAGGGAAAGAGATCAGGAGCGATGAAGGGGAGGTTCAGCCACTCACCACATCCCTCCTCATCGGCAGCATTCTCACAGTCAGCCTTGCCGTCGCAGCGCCAGAGGCTGGGCACGCACTGGTTGAGCCGCCCGCCGCACTTGAACTCAGATGACCTGCATGTCTTGGCCACTGGGAGAGAAACGCAAAAGAGAATGTGAGATGGAGGACCTCTATCACAGGGTTGTAGCTGTAAACTGGAAATGTCCCATATGGCAACTGGTTATAATAGCTATTTGAAAATGTATTATAAAATACATTTTTGTATATTATACAAATACAGCTTCTGGAGTTCCATGAGTTGTGAATATATTCAGTCAGAGGCTCCATGTTTATTTTTCATAACATTTTAACTTAACACTAATGAACAAAACTGTACTGTAAGTGTACCAAACTTTGTGCTTCGAATTATGTCGCTTAGAACTATATTTTTGGACAGAGGGAAATAAATAATTCTGAGAGACGGCGGAAGAGAGGACACTCACTGCAGACAGCAGGCAGCTCGTCCGTGCCGTCTCCGCAGTCGTCTGCGCTGTCACACGCCCACCTCAGGGGGATGCACTTCCCGTTGCCACACTGGAAGTGCTGGGGACTGCATGTGCCTGCTGCCAGGAGGGTCAGAGAGAGAGAGGGAGTAAAGGAGAGGTACAGATTGGAAGGGAGGGAGAGAAGGAGAGAGTGAGGGAAAGAAAGAGGCATTAATGAGAGATTATGGTGTAATGAAGGCTTTACCACCTCTTTATCGCCATCTGTTTGTTTTCTTGATGAGTGGTATGTGGTTACATTATCAACACAGATACACGCGGTTATCCCTTGCTATCAGTGCCGGCACATATCTTCGCATTTCCATGTTTCCTTGGCAGTTCAAACACACAGCACACTATCTCTTGGGCAACAGTGTGATAACACAGCATAGAGTTCAGCCACCCCTGTGCAGATAGACAGAGTGATCCCGTGCGACGAGCAGCCTGCCCCTTCCACTCTGACATATCAACACATACCTGTTCACAAGGACGACCAGTACCGCTACCGAGCAACACAATTACATTTCTACTCATCCCTGAAAACAACAATATGACCAACGCCGGATGCCCCAAGATTTTCAAGAAGTTGAGAAAATATGTGATAGAAGACTGGGATAATCCATGAAAAAAGTTCTAAGATATGACGTGGGAGATTTGCATGGATAAGTCTCATTCTCTTGGCGTCTATGAACGTGATGATGCCATTAAACTGGATAGCCATCATCCAGTTAAACAAAGACTCTATGCAGTCCATCACCAACACCCACCCCATGTCCATATTCAGTGAGGTGGGTGATCGGTGAGTGGAGTGATAATGACCGGTCACTGGGCCTCCTGGGAAATGTTTGTGGCTACGCTGATGCCCAGTGAATTACACTTCAGGGGCCCCAGGGTACGGTCACCTGTTCCTGACATACAACGAGAGGGAGGAGCAAACCCATCACACCATCGCTTGCCAACTGGGTCGACTGGACATTCTGCACAATTATGACAGAGGGGTGGAGTTGTGTTTCCCCATGGGCTTTGGGTGGCGTGTTCAAAAAAATGTGGTGTCAGCTGGTAGACCGAAGCTGATAAATTAATTAATGGGCACAATGTAAATGGCCATCTGTAGGTTTGTCATCAAGCATTACAGTTTTGTATTCTAGAACTACATCAACATGGTTAGTGTTCAGTTGTGTCAAACTAATTCTTCTGAAAAGCCAAAAGAAAAAAAATCAGGGTCAAACTACAGTGGGTGAAATCAAACAGTGTACTCCACGCATGTACCTCCCTTTGTGTGCGGGGGCTGTCATCATTCATCATGGTTGTGAATGGAGAGAGCCTGTTTCTGCATCAACCCACTACCACTAATGAGTCCCTCTGTCACCAGCGCACAGGTTGCCATGGAGCTGTATGCGGCCACGACTGCGGGCCGCCTTCCGCGGCTTATGTCTCAGCTCGGCCCCTTTTCACCTGAGCATTCGCCTCCTATTTATCTACTATTCATTAGCTGTTTGCAGTCTGTTTAACCGCTCAAGGTTCTCCTCTGGGTTCACCCCTGTAATGATCAGCTTTTCATGATCCTTAGTTTCAGGGTGGTGTCTTGGTACAGGAGACCCTAAAGGGTGTTATCAACAGTGCTAATAACAGCAGGCAAGAGTACTGCACGTGATGATGATTGTGCGCTTGTCTGAGGTCTTGCCTGTGGCTCAGTGTCATGTACAGATTAACTCAAGGCCGAGGGGCAAGTGTAGAGCCCAGAGAAGTTGTGCGTCTGTCTCTGAAACTGTAGCTTAGTGTCAGATAAAGCCTCACTGAGCAGCTCATGTTGAGTGACAGAAACTCCCTTTCTTCCTGAGCTTCCAATGTTGTGTCTGCCCAGGCAAAGTCTCATGTTACATTAGAGATGGTCTGAAGCAACCCCTTAGGAGGCTGACTTCCCTTCCTAGAAAGGCACAACCTAAGGAATGTACTTCTGCGTAATGTCAAGGCCAAAAAAAACAACATCTGTGGAGGTTCCCCACTCAACCAATCACAGTGCAAAAGAGATTGGAATGTTAGGGTGTATTTTGCATAGTGTAGCTAAACTCTCTTGGTGAGAGAACTCAGTGGCAAATGTCTGACGTGTGTTCATGAACTGTGGGGTAGCAACTATGTATCAGATAATCTCGCAAACACATAATGAAGTAGTTCTATCTCAGGCGAAGAACAGTTTCATGGTTTCTCCTCAGAGAACCCTTGCATGTTCTAGGTTTACGTTTTATTGGTTCTACTGTCCAGATTAAGTGGAGAAAAAAAACACACAGTTTAGAAGACGGCACCATTTTAAGCCAAGTGGGGAAGCTCCAAATGAAAAAACAGGTATTTAAAGACGTTGATCTCTGGTCACACAAACATGCCCTTGACCACCCCCAACCCCCACCCACCCACAAAAAGGTGTGATGCCAGAGTTCCTCACTCTGCATACCTGGTTCATCTGATTCATGAACCACATAATGGGTTTCAAACACAAAACGAACTGATCCTCTTTTATTTCTTATATAGCTGAGGCTGACAACATATATCATCCTTCCGAGTGATCAAGTCAGACAGGAAAATACTCTCCAATCGGACAATAGACAATAAGGACATAGCGCATGTGTCTGACTGAACAAACAGCTTCCGAGAGGCCACTGCTGTCATACAGTGCGGGAAACAGACAAAGCTCTGTTGCGGCTGAAAATAAATCTTACGAACTTGACCAGTTCCAACACGTTCCTGGTTCTCTGTGTTCATTGCCATTCATAAGGCACCACTCGACAGGGCTGAGACCTCGTTACAAAAACAGAAGGGTACAGAAATAATGGAATGTTCGCCCAGTCATGTGTATTTGTGCGTCGTGAAAGTGGTTAGTGGCTGAGAGATGAGTTACGCATGGCACTCTTCAACGCTTATCTTTACAGCTTTGCCCAAATTGTACTGCATGTTTACCATCAGGCCACATGACAAACTTGCAAAAGTTATATTCCCCTCACTGATCGTTTGCCATACTGATGGTGCAACTGTCATTTACAACTTCTACTTGGCGCAGATTTTCCAAGGCCCTACCATTAGAACAGTGATCATGCATCCCATGATAAATACTGGCCAAATAAAATTGGGCGCTAAATTAATTTAAGGTTAACCTAAACTAATGTAATAGCTTTTAATTTATGAAAACAAAAGTTAAAAGTCATCCGAAATCGGACTTAAAAAACAGTTGCGACTTTGACCTACATTCATTCATATAATCCTTCCCCCACAACCCCTCCTGCTAAAAGGTAAGCGCACCGCTGAAGAAAATGTGAGAATGTATGAATAACTCATGTCAACAAGACAATAACAAACAAGTTGTACAGAGAACCACAGTGAATTTGACAATTTTATGATCATTGTCTTTTTTAGGAGCTCACCAGTATAGCGGCTAAAAGATGTACATGAGGTAATATAAGTTGGGTACAGTATACACACAATTTATCAATAAAAAACGTTGGTTGGTTGGTTCATCATTTTTCAAATTCTTAATAAAATATAATTACAAATTGAATTTGTACTCACGTGTTTTCAAGGCGTTGATGGTGGTGATCACAAACACCACGCAGAAAGCTTGTTCAAGAGTTTGCAGATGAAATATTAACCGCATCTCCGTTTGAAGTTCGTGCAGTCTGACAAGAAAGACTTATTTCACCCACTAGTAAATTCACGCTAATTGAAAGATCACTAACGTTGTTCGTATGTGTGTATGTTTTATAAAATTGAAGTAATGTTGGCTGTGTGTTATAGGCAAGACTAAATTTGCCTCCACTCCTGTTAACTGATGCTCTGCACTCTGTGCGCTAAGGTTACGTGAGGATGCCGGTAGTAAATTTGCATTGTTTGGATACATCAGTATTTGAACGTGGCTGAAAGATGGGCGGGCTGGGCCGTGTGGGGGCGGGACCAGGTGGTGTGATTTCTGAAGTATACATTTTCACAACACGAAGGCGTGGTCTTTGGGGCCCACAAATTACAATGTCACAAAATTCAAATCGCTTTAAGTAACTGGAATTCTCTCTCTCTCTTTCCTTATCTCTCCCTTTCTCTCTCTTTGTATAATCAAGAGAGAAAGAAATACAAACCCTTTATTCTACGCTTTGCTTGTGATACTTGAGAAGATTTGCATGCAGCTTTGGGTGACATCGCAACATAAATCATGTAGTGTTTTGAAACCATTACGAACAAGGAGTGTGGGCTCCACAAAAATGTGGTGATAATTCCTACCAGAGGTGTGGGTGTTTGAAAAATGTGAGCATTGCTCTCAAGACCCTATGTTGTCTACTTTTAGTCTTCCAAAGTTAATTAGCCTTCAACATATTGGTTTCAATATATTATTAGACAGTGAATAACTGTCCAATATTACCATAATATGAAATGTCTATTCAAATATTTATTTAAAGGAGCATTATAACAGTACTAGTGGGCCTCCAAAAATTAAATCAAGCAACTCATCACATAGGACTGTGTAACTGTATTTGTGTGTGTGTGTTTGTGTGTGTGTCTGCCAGTCTGCATACTAAATAACTGATACTACACTCCTTTTTCTTATTTTAGACTTGACCCTATGGACGGTTCAAGAGTCCAGTCATAAAGTCATCAACAATGTTAGGTGTATTTACACTTTTATCTCCATTCTCTTCCTTCTGGGGTAAGCAGCGGTCAGAAAACTCTCCCTTATACAAATTTTATGGCCATCACAAGACCTGAAGGCTAAGTCCAAATGTTTCAGTCACCTGAGGAGAAACATACATACCACAAACCTTCTGCATATAGTTCGAGTGCGTTACCTTTTAACAAGACATATTGAAACAGGATATGTCATGAGGAGACACGATGACCTCAAATTAAGGCTGCAGATGTTTTGACACGACACACCGTGTGCCAGTTGTCAGACTTTGCTGTCACAGTTCAGCATGTGATCAGTGGTGCAGTTTATCCCTCGGAATCCACAACTCAAATATTTTTAAATATTTTAAATATATTGAATTTGAATCTAGAAATGATCCTCTTCAAAACAATTACAATGAGCAAGCTCAAACACTTGTTTTTCACAGCAAAAAACAGGAAGCACAATATTTTGGTGTTTTGTTGAACCTTTGGACCGCTTCTGATAAATCTTATATTTGTTCACTCTAGTTTCCATCGTGGGAACCGACTGTTGATTGACTCGCCAACGATTTGGACAAACAGCACAGGATCCTCACAGACACAGGGATGTACGTACATGACCTGTGCCAGCCTACCCCTACACAACACTCTGACAAAAACTGTGTGTTTTTTTGTGTTTGTGTATTTACGTACTAATTTGACAGAGAGAAAAACAGCCTTTGAAATACACAAGTTACCCATGTTACTTTTAATAACACAGGTCACCTGCATTAGACAGCAAAACAGGAGGTCACCCTTTTAGACAGGAGACAAGAAAGTGGGGTACATCTGTCACTATAGTCCTCGGGCAGTTAGCTACTGTGCTTTTCTTTACACAGTTTTCCTGTTTAGGTACTTGCGCTTAAAATAGCCTCTTGTTTATGCCTTACAATTGACACCTCAAATGAGTAAGTCTAACAAAGGGTGAGAGTAAAACCCAAAGAGGCCTTTACTGCAGCATCAAATCAAAGGTAAACCACATGGAGAAGAAGAATGGCAGAGCAGTGGGGCTTGGACAGGGACAGCATGGTGACGGTCAGCTATGAAGGAAAACACTTCACCAGGTCTGACCTCAGATCAGATTCGTTTTCTCAGTTTAGTCCATACATGGTCATCTGCTGGAATCGGATGCAGCGTGCTGTTCCTTTCACGCCCAGCTGAATTCGGTCCCTTGGGTGGATCTGCTTTTATTTGTTACATTCTTGGGGGGGGGGGGGGGGGGGGGGTCTTACAAATAGCTGCCTTAGGAAAACCCTTTAAGATTTGACTTAGAAACATTAAAGGTTCTCCTATTTTGAGGTTGGAGAATGCTCTTAATACCATAACACAATAGGTTTGTGTAGAGAGTAGATGTATGTAAATGTAGATGTATGTAAATGCATGAACAGAAACACCTTAGGGCCTAGAGAACCACTCATCATTCATTCCTATGTAATGGTAGGGGGCAGAGTTCCTGATGGTTCTCTGGCCTGCCCCAAACTCCTGCTGTCCTGATAAAACCTAGAGAATTAAACAGAAGTTTGTATGTATGAGTTTGCGTAGACGGAGGCAGGTGAGGTGGTATGAGTCAATGTCCTCACCTTGTTTGCTCCGCCTGCCATTCAGAGGAACCCGGACGTCACCTCCACACTTGATTTACTGGTTTGATTACACACCCACACATGTGCACACACCGTACGATTCTGAATCCATCTGCAGACCTGACAACACACGATGATTCCTAGTTTCCTCTCTTTCTCTATCCCTCTCTCTACCTCTATACCTTTATCATAGTCCCACATATTCTTTTTCTAATTTTCTCCCTCTCTTTCATGTTGTTAGGGGCTGAGTGAGCAGAGTTTTGTATAACCTGACTGCCCTCTCTCCCCTCACATGTCAGGCGGGGACACAGCAGCAAGGGTGCTGTGTAGACTTGGATGTCGCCCTGAGTGCCCTCTGCAAAAGTGGGGCAGGGACAGACTGAGGACAACATGGGGACGCTCTGAGGACACAAACGCACCTTTAAAATGCACTGGGTTAACCATGGCTGAAATAAGATGGTCTTCACCCACAATGCACTGGTCTAGCCATTCCTGAAATAAGCAAGCCTTCAACCACAATCTACAACACAACTAAAACAAAACTCCACATACTCTCAGACATTGGAATGAGCTCTTTCTTGGAACTAAGGAACATGAGGATATAGAGGTTTAGTGAGTGAGGGCCCAGGTCATGCACGTGTTTGAAAGGTAGACATGTCTGTCCTCCTACTAACGTGGCCCGCGCAGGGGAGGGTTCACGCTACATCAGTCACTGCTGAGCTTCTGCGGCGGCCCATGTCCGAGGGCCCCAAGGCACACATAAAAAGCCTGATGGTTTGCAGACTTGAGGGCTTATAAATGAATGATACTGCTCTGTGAGGTGCCTTTCATCGTCCATGCAAGAAATGAGAGGTGTACTGTACCCATGTTCTGAGCCAAACACTAATTACTTCTATAACCACAAACACATTGCTTCAAGAATCACACAAATTGTGAAATCCTCACACAAAAAACAGTTGGGTGGAACTTTCACAATCTGAAATCGAACTCAACCACACAGACAGGCTCCCACACGCAAAGGTGTCCTGTACGCACAATTCTAAATGATTGTCTACAGCAGCTGCCCCACCCCTCCCCTCCATCATCCAAGGAAGACCTTCCCAACAAAGGTCCCTGTGTGTCACCCTATAGGGGGAGAGCAGGGCCTCCCCTCCACTCACACACAGTGGACCACCTGCCCGTGTTTGTTTTGATCAGTGTACGCACATGGACCCGCTCAGACCCCACCCCCTCATGCCCGGGGGAGAGGGGAGGTTAAAAACAGACTTGTAGGGAAAGGATTGGCTAGCCGTGTGACCCGCCCCCTCCCCTTGTCCTAGCCAAGAGGAGGGGGAATGGGCGGGGGGAGTTCTTGGAAGTATTGTGTGGATCGGGGTCAGGCAGAAGGTATGTTGTGGGGTGCGATGGGTGAGTTAGGGGCTTATGCAAAGCATATGTGGGACAGAGGAAGTTAGGGTCAAACATGTGGGTACCAGGAAGGAGCGGGAAGAGATAAACGAGCTCTGGCTTGTTTTTCGGAGAATGGGGGCCAATAAGCCCTTACTGGCTTCTTCTTGGAGCAGATCACACGAGTCAGCAATGTGGCCCCTCGAGTTTATGGCCAGGATCATCCACTTTAACAGAGTAATCGGTCAAAATTGTGTGCTATCCATGCACTGATACCCAGGACTGGAAATAGTTTTGGGGATTTGCATGTGTAATTTTTTCCTTATTGATGTTGATGTTGATTTTGGACAAGGGTTGGCTCACTAGTTGAACTACAGCTCTTCATGGAAACTGAAACATGGAAGCAGAGTTTCAGGAAAGATAACCAAGTAATGTTTTTTTCCCTGGACACATGATTCGAGTAACGTCCATATAACGGAGCTATACAGGTTCTCACATGTGACTGCAACGCAGAACCCCCATGTCTGATATGGTCTTCAGTCACGGCAAACTCGCCTGCCCCCAAGGTTATTCAAGTAAATGACTTAGCGCTCCCCCTGGAGTGTAAATTAAAGAAGTCACACCCTTGTGTTTTACTCGTGGAATGAAAACAGAAATACAACACAATAACTTGAGTGGATTAATGAGATGCCTTTATTGTAGATTTGGAAATCCAGTGACACTGACACAAGACAGAGTCTTCACCGTGTCCCCCCTCCTCCCCTACATGAGCTGAGGGCGAGAGAGCAGGACGTACCTTGATCCCGCTAAATTTCCTTAAATTAATCATCGGAGGAAAACAAGGGAGGAAAAGAGAGTGAGACGGAGAGATAGAGAAAAAAAAAAAGTTGGTGAAACTCTGTGTTTTCCACGTGCACTTCTACGCAGTCACACACACACACACACACACACACACACACACACACACACCATGCATTCAGGGGGAAGGTGGGGGTGGGAGGGAATGGTTCGACTCTGCAGCATAAGTGATGAAAAAGGAAGGAAAAAAAAAATAATGAAAACGCTTCACTTTAAAATGTCAAGTAAAACCCTCTATGTGGTCCTTAGTCAGCCCTCGTCTTATCTGCTCCCAAACACACACATCTCAACGCAAAACAAACCCCCCCATCAAACAAACAAACAGCGAAAGACGTAAACGCTTCTACAGTTTAGATCGGGATTGCCTGCTTAAATATGGTGGTGGATTTGTTTTTTTTTTCTTTTTTTCTTTCTTAAATTTAATCGCACAATTTTATTTCATCATCAGATACACATGTAACTAAAAAAAAAACATCTGCTCATCTAAAGTCAAACTATACCCCAGTCTTCGGTCTGACTCCTCCCACCCAGAACACACATACACACACACGCAAACACAAGTTTATAGATGATGTCGAGTGGCCACAGGTGTGTGTGAGTGTGTATGTGTGGTAGGGGTAAAGAGGGGCATTGGTCCTGTAGAGGCTTAATCTTCTTCACTGCCGCTGCCTCCGGAACGTTCCTACACAAACACACACACACACAGATAATCAGCATTCAATAACCTCCACTTCAGTACAGTGACTGGCAACACACACTTAACAGGAGTTCACACATGCCGAGAACGTACAAAACGTACAATTGTAGGCCCAGACTGTGGACACAGTGACTAATGTGTACAGTTCCGGTGTGTGAATGTGAGAGTATAAGTGTGTATGACATCAGATTGTGTGTTGGGGTGGGGGGGGGGTTCTGTCTTACCTCTTCCTGCTCTTCCTCGCTATCATCGTCGCTCACTACTGGTTTAGCGCGGGAGCCACGCCCCATACGCCGCCTCCCCCCCTTCCCCCTTCCCTCGCTTCCCTTCTCCTTCCTGCTCAGCTTAATCTTCACCTTCACTGAGCGCGCTGAAGGACCGGAGGCAAAAGAATAAAACACAAACACAACAAGGGTAAACAAATGAGACACACAGGCAGTCCTAAAATACACGTCAGAATAAAATGAAAATGCTCAAAGGCAGTTGGATGTGGAGTAAAACGTATGGGTGATAAAGAGAGGCGATTCTTACACTCCGATTCGGAGCCTTCGTCAACATCGTCGTCCTCTTCTTCACTTTCCTCGCCCTCACTGTCCTCCTCCTTCTCGATCTTCTGGCGCACGCTGGTGAAGACTGACTGTAGCACGATGGAGTCTTCGAAGATCTGGGAGGAACACACACTCTCACGTGTTACAGTGGGCAGGCCAAAGGAACGTGTGTTCAAATCTGACCATGATCTGATCTCCCTTTTAACAGGGCCCAGTGTTGGACAAAAGAGGAACTCTTGAGTATGGCATCTCAGCTGTCTCTGGCCCACTGCTTCCTCTCTTCCACTTGCTCGCTCGCTCGCCCCCCTTAGAGAGTCTAGTGCCTTACCAGTGAGCCCTCCAGGTTGAAGGTCTGGGCGTTCTGGCAGAGTAACATCACGTCCTTCTCCAGGTCATTCAGGCTGCGGTACTTGTGGCTACGGATCCTCTCCTGTTTGGGGGGGGGGTGTCAGAGAACAGAGGAAGACGGGTCAGAAGGAAAGATTCAAGGAGGTGCTCCCCATCCCCATGGAAGGCTAAACGTCCACAGACTGTTCAGCACTGGGAGGTCACAGAAGGGCCACTCCATGAGGCTACATGAAAAACACTGGGCAGAGCACAGATGTGCTACATGGGACCGCAGGCTCACCTTGATCTTCCTGAAGTCCACGGGCTTGCGTATGAGCTCGTAGTACTCGGGCAGCTCCTTGCGGGAGGGCAACACAATGAAGACCTCACTCAGCTGACGGCCATTGACGCTGGGACAGGTGAAATGCAACACAAAGTTAGCAGAGTGGACAATAAACTCATGGGGAGAAAGGGGGTTGAGAGAGAGAGAGAGAGAGAGAGAGAGAGAGAGAGAGAGAGAGAGAGAGAGAGAGAGAGAGAGAGAAAAATGCACATTAAAAGTGCATTCATGAAAATTTGGCTGAAGGAAAAAAAAGAGTCTGTAGACGTTTCCATCAGCTGTGTTATGAGGGTTCAAAATGGATGCTCCCCTACTCAAGGACAAAGTTGTGAACTGTGGCTTCAAAACTTCAAAAAATCTCAAAAATAGTGGGATGGGCATATATAAAAGACAGATGGACAATACCCTTCCTTGTGCGAGCAGTTGTCCTCACCTGTCCTTATACTTGATGACAGCGTCCACGACCTTCTTCATCTTCTTGGTGAGGGACGGGGGGTTGGGGGACAGCTTCTCGGCTGGGGGACGCCCGCGTTTCTTCTGTTTCTTGGTGCTGCTGCCATCCTCGTCCTTGTCTCTGCCGCGACCACTGCTGGAGCTGGGTGTGGCGGGGCCAGGGTCGATGTCGCGGTGCTTGCGCTTGCGAGTGGTTTTCTTGGTCCGCACCTCATCCTCTATCTCCTCCAGATTGCCCTCCTCTATGGCCTGTAGTCCGGGGGGGTGGGAAGGGGAGAGGTTAACATGAGCGCTCAGACCGCGGAGAGGAACTGCTCCAGACATTCCTAAAGCAGCTCTGCTGTCACTACTGGTCACTTTAGGCACCTCAGTCGGGAACCATGGGGGAAAACTCCTGAAGTAGGGTCCCAGTTCTACTCATTCAACTGCCCTGTCTTTCTATCTATACCTGCTCCTGCACACCCCATTGACATTAGTGTCATTCAGCTACACAACATGGCGGCTGAAGAGTTCAGTGTTTTATGGAGAGGATGGATAGATGGAGAACAAACTGCACAGGTAACCAAGGAGCAGAATAGGTAACCAAGGAGCAGAACATGTTAACAAGGAGCAGGACTGAGAGCCAACATCAGAGCTTTAATAATTAAGCTGAGGCAAGTTTCCTTTTAGGCTGGAAACATCATTGAAAATTCCTTTTACCCTGTTGTCACCCTCTCCCATTACCTCTGACCCCAGCCTCACCTTGAGCCACTGCTTCTCGGTGAGCGAGTCGCTGTAGTCCACCTCCTTGCGTGCGCGGGAGCCGCGGCCGAAGATCTTCTCCTCCTCTTCCTCGCAGGTGAGCCGCTCCACCTCGGCGTCGTCCTTGATGATCCACGAGGGCAGCTCGTCCTCCTCCATCAGCCGCGGCTTACGCTTGGGATTGCGTGCATCCTCGCGGCGACGGTCCAGATCCATACGCTAGTGGAGGAGAGGGAGAGAAATGGAGAGAGAGAAAGAAAAGATACAGGTGAAAAATAATTGATACAACCCATGTGTTATATATCCAATATTCTATGGCTAAGTGCCTACTCAGGTAGAAGTTTGAGCAGTGGAACTGGACTTACCATGAAGTGGTCAAACTCCTCTTCGCTTCTTGCAATCATCTGGTTTACCGTCTCATCATCTGGCACTTCATCTTCTTCCTGCACAATCGACACAGGGGACTTCACAATCCAAATAAAAATGTTAACAGAGCCACAAAGACACACATTCAGCCAACATAACATGAATGAATGATGAAAGGACTGTTTTTACGGTGCAGACTCACAAATGAAACTGACCACATTTCCCAACAGTATAATTACTCCACCACAGCATGCTTAAACCACCTTCATTACCTCCCCGACTTCCCTTCCCATCTCTTGTGAATGAACACATTCTGACACATTCTAAAACATTCCCTTCCCATCTCTTGTGAAAGAACACATTCTGACATATTCTAAGACATTCCCTTCCCATCTTTTGTGAATGAACACATTCTGACACATTCTAAAACATTCTCTTCCCATCTCTTGTCTCTGTAAAACATACACATGAACACATGAAATTGAAGCTGAGACTCCTGTACCTCATCTTGCTCCTCGTGCTCCAGGATGGCCTGCAGGAAGGCCCGCCGCTCGTGGCTGGACGACTTCTGGTCGAACATGCCGGCCTGGATGACCTTCTGGTCCACGTTGAGCTTGTACTTGGCGGCGGCCAGGATCTTCTCCTCCACGCTGTTGACTGTGCAGAGGCGCAGCACGCGCACCTCGTTCTGCTGCCCGATACGATGGGCGCGGTCCTGGGCCTGCAGGTCCTGAGGAGGGCAGAGGGACACAGAGGCGAGGCTCAGCGGAGACAGAACAGGATTGGTGGGAATGTGTGTGTGTGTGCCAAAGTTTTTTTTTCTTCTTCCTTTAACCGACGACACAGTGATGGTAAAAGAACAAGAGACGTTCAGTATTTTTTTTAAGCCATTATGATATGAAAAAAAAAAAAAATATATATATATATAAAAAAATATATAATTGCTGGTGAGGAGAGCTTCTGAAAAGGAATAACAAGCCTTACCAGGGTCCAGATCAAATGTTAACAGTGTGTGTAATGGAACTGTGGTGGACTTGTGGTGATGTTCTTACCTGGTGGGGATTCCAGTCACTGTCGAAGATGATGACTGTATCTGCTGACTGCAGGTTCAGGCCCAGGCCTCCAGCTCTGGTGCTCAGAAGGAACACAAAGTAGTTTGACTCAGGGTCGTTGAAGTTCTTCAGCAGCGTGCCACGGTCCTCTGCCTTAGTGGTTCCTGTGATGTGAGGAAAACCAGAACTATTTAAATCATCACCAGGAGATAAAGCAGACAAGACACAGGAGACAGAGAATCAACTCGTCAAAGACAGAGGAAATGAAGATAACTCAAGAGAGGAGGATCACAGAGAGGAGAGAGAGAGAGAGAGAGAGAGAGAGAGAGAGAGAGAGAGAGATATAGGGACAGCGTGCCAGTACTGGAGACAGAGGCCTGATAGGACTGACTCAACCAGAGTAAAGGAGCCTAAGAATGAACTGAAGAAGACAGGCTGCATCCTCTCACCGTCCAGACGCATGTACTTGAAGTTGCGGTAGGTGAAATAGTCCTCCATGATGGTCATGAGGGAGGTCATCTGACAGAAGAGCAGCACCTTGTGGTTGGTGACTGCCAGCTTGGGCAGGATCCGGTCCAACACCTCAAACTTGCCAGAGGCACGGTACAGGTCAGGCCTGGGGAGAGGTCAAGGGTCAATGAAAGGTCATGCTTGAAGTTTGTACTGGCTACCAGTTGTAGTAATATGACCATCTCCCAACACACTGGACTACAGACGCTGCTGCTGCCTACTGAGAGTCTACCATGACACGGCGGCTATCATAACACTCACCCACTCACGATGCCAGAGGTGAAACCCAAGTGCTCGGAGAAGGACTCCTGCAAAACAAACCCAAACAAAAGGCATGATGAGCCAAAGGGAAGGAAAACACACAAAGCCGGCAAATGCAGTGCAACTACCACGTCAACAGAACAATTTAAGTTTCAGTGTGGAAAAACAGACAAACAACAAATGCCATCTTAAGACATTCTGGTGTGGTGTTCATCTCTGTAGTTATGGTGGGGCTGGGAGAGCAGTGGGGGCTGCTTGAGGAAGGGGGTGTTAGGGACTCTGAAGTGAGACTCCTCACCTCGATTTGCTGGAACATGTAGGGGTGGTTGCAGATCTTCCTCAGCTGCATGATGGTGTTCATCAGAGTCTTGGTGCCCCCCTTGCCCTGTGTGCGAGCAGGAGAGAGAGAGTTGAGACATGAGGTCATGGCAAAACTAGGTGTATGGTCAATACTCACGCTACTTGTATGGCATGTAATGTATGGAGTGTAGTGTATGGTATATTAGTCCACATCTTGTTCCCTTCTCACCTTCTTGTCCTTCTCGGAGCCGTCGGTGAGCAGGACTCCTTTGGCCTGCATGTGTCTGTACAGCACCCTCTGCAGCGCAGACATGTCGCACTTGATCACGTACTCCACCTGGTGGACCAACAGGGACATACATTAGGAGAGGACAGGTGTTTTACGTTCTTGACAGGGAGTTAACGCTCGCCATCGCCTTCCTTCCCTGCTCTGTGGCAACGCAACTATTTGATTTAAAAGTGTATAAACGTGTGCTTTTGTTTAATACATTCTTTGAATGATGTTGGCAAGCTAGTTTGTGTGGTCTACCATCGTGCCTGATTGCCTGAAGACCTGAGGTTTCAAAACTTTTAATTTCTTTTCCTGATGAAAACCGCTGGACATAAACAAGTTGTACTGGCCACTAGCAATGAACACAAACACTAACCAGTAACTTTTAGGACCCCTTCCAGAAACTAATTTGAGTGGAGTTTGAGTTTACGTTTGCTTTGTGATATGCTTTTGCTTTGAACAGACCTTCTCGGGGAGCTGAGCCTCCACTTCCTTCTTGAGCCGGCGCAGCAGGAAGGGGCGGAGCACCTTATGCAGACGGCGGATGATCAGGATGGTCTCCTCCTCGTTCAGGTCCACCTAGGAGAAATAAAGAAAACAAAACCCTTAGCAAAAAAACCCTCTTGAGGTAGAGCCCTGTTAAAACGCACCACACCAAGCTCACACAATACACAAGTGCTATTGGAGAACAGGGCAGCACAGGAAAGAGTGCAGAGAGGAACCTCTGACAGAGTAATATTGTACAGAAGAGAAAGAGGGTAGGAGTGCGTCTCTGTATCCACCTTCTCTCCGGTCATGGCGAAGGGCGCGTTGAACCACTGCTCGAAGGTGCTGCAGCTCTTGAAGATGGTGGGCAGCAGGAAGTTGAGCAGGGCCCAGAGCTCGGGCAGCTTGTTCTGGAGCGGCGTCCCTGTGAGTAGCACTCGCCGTGGGGCCAGGTAGTGTGTGTTCAGAACCTGCGTCAGCTTGCAGTGGTGGTTCTTCATGCGGTGGCCCTCGTCCACGATCATGTACTTCCAGCGGAGCTGTAGGGGCACAGGCAGGGGCATTGGAAGCATGTATGCCTTGAGGCACTTTAAACCAGAACTTTTTTAGAAAAGGTTCCAGTAAATGTCAGGCATGTGTGGGCTGAGGGGGCCATTCAGATTTGCATGAGTAGAATCTGCTTTTCTCAAGGGTGAGGGTGAAAGTTTTTTTTTGCTCTCCGCTTATGCATTTCTTTGTTTTCTTGTGCATTTATTAGTTTGCTTATGCATTTGTTTTACTTGTTTATTTGTGGAAACAAATGTCAGGCAATAACTCAGAAAGACTACTTTCAAGGTCGGCAAAGGTTCCCTCCTCGTTTTCTATATATGCAACTCTCCCATGTCTGTGGGAGTTTTTGAGAGCATAAGGCATATGTTGGGAGCAGGCTTACCTTGGCCAGTACTTGCTTGTCCTTTATGATGTACTCATACGTGGTGAGCAGCACGTTGAACTTGCCACTACGCAGCAGGGGGACGAAGGCGCGGCGAGCTTGTGGGGATCCCTGTCAATACACACCACACACACACACACACACACACACACAAGTTTTGTTATCCTTGTATACAACCTACTGAATGATAACATTTCTTACTCCCAACTATAACATCACAATGCAATTAGTCATTCCTCATTCCTCTTCCATTTCAAAGAATTTCAATAATTAAAAAACAAAACCTGATGTCTTAGACTACACTTACATCACAATTCATAAAATTTTCCCATACAACACAATCACACCCACACAAACACACCTAGCCTTGAAATCCTTCTCTAGATGAACATAATATCAGCTGCATCATTCACACATCAGCACATCACCGGTCCACCCACCTTGTAAGAGATCTTAATCACAGATGGAGCCCATTTGTCAAACTCATACACCCAGTTGGAGAGGGTTCTGAAAAAAACGGATGCCGGTTAGAACGACCATTCGAAATGCAGAGTGGAAATGCTTGTAATTTGCATAAAATCCAATATGAAATTGATTCACTAGAGGGAATTCACATTAGGTATAATGCAAGTAGGGTTGCAAAATTCCAGGAATATTCAAAGTTGGAAACTTTCTATGGGAATTAACGGGAAAATATGGGAATTAATAGGACATTTTGGGGCTATTTATACTAACTGTATTTACCTTGTCATATGGCAGACAATGGGCCTCATTCTCGAACATTTCCTTAAGTGTCTTCTTAAATATCTTCTAACCCTAAGATAACATCTCCGCCGGATTCATGTACGCCTGGAAATGTTTTCTTAAACTGCTGAAGTGTTCTTAGCTGTGCACTGATTCTTAAAATTGAACGCATCTTCTCGTACACCTGAATTTGTAGGATTGGGGGGGAAAAAAATCGATTATTCGATTTTTCTCGATTCTCTCTAAAACGATTCTCTCTCGATTCAGATAAGTTCAAAATCAATTTTGAAATAAAAAAAAAAAATGTTTTATGTTGAAATGCAAGCTGCATCGATTATTGGATTGTTCATAGAAAGTCAAAATTGTGACAAGGAAAAGCTTTTTCTCTAATAAAAAATAGAGAAGGTAATTCATCTGTTGATTTTCTTTAATTATCAAACACAAAGTAGGAAGTGTAGCAAAGACTGTGAGTAGCAAACTCAAATGTTTTAAAAGTCTAAATGGATTAATAATCGTTTTATCGGTTTAGAATTGATAATCGTTTTTTTTTTACACATCCATTTTATGTTGAAATGCAATTATCGATTATCAATTCAAAACCGATAAACGATTATCGATGCATTTCAACTATTGAATCATTTGAGTTTGCAACTCAGAGTCTAAAATCACTTACTACTTTGTGTTTGATAATTAATGAAAATCAACAGATGAATTACCTTCTCTATTTGCTTTATTAGAGAAAAAGCTTTTAATGGTCACAATTTTGACTTTCTATGAGCAATGCAATAGTCGATGCAGCTTGCATTTCAACATAAAATGGATGTGTTAAAATTACAAAATCGATTTAAAATCGAATCGTTGACCTCTGAACCGATTTCAAATCGAATCGTGAGGTGCCAAGACATTCCCACCCCTATGAATTTGCATATATAAACACCCGCTAGCTTCTTATAAGGGCATAGCGACGTGTGCAGAACACACAGAATCCACAGGCAATGCAAAAGCCACTTGAGACTGATTAAAATCATGTCAAAGCGGAAAGCGAACACAGGTCTGTTATGTCGTCAAGTGCATTTTAAAATACTACTCTCACCCAGCCAGCGTAGGTTTTGCCTCAAACTTACTGGAGCGACTGTTGCAGAATATAGACTTTTCCACTATGGCTATATCCACGCGATTTAGTTTAGTCCTTATTTATTTATCCACTGCCATTTGCAGTGTTCGTGTAGTGCTTTTATTTATTTTAGAACATCACAATGCCTCGTAGAATCATTACTATAAATGTGAAATGTAATTGATACAACGTAATTATCATCATATTTATACGTAATAATGATACAAATATTCTTGTATTTATTTGTATTCTAATTATTTAAATCCGAGGATGTCTGTAGAATGGATGTGAACTCAATCACCAACGATTTCTCACAAATTCAGCCCTATAGAACATGGGCACACTCCAATCTAGCGTTATAGGCTAACTTTTGCAAAAATAAAATTCAAAATGTCCAAAATTCTTGAGCTTAACTTCCCATGGAAAGTTTCTGGAAATTTACCGGAAACTTTCCGCCCCTCTGCAACCCTTAATGCAAGTAAGGTCGAAGGAAACTGGTTTATTCACATCAAATCATAACGCCTCCCTTGATAAGGGGGGAGTACACAGCGCATGGAAACGAGCACGGACTTGTATTCCTTCATAATGCACTTCAAATGCACAAAGGAGTTGGATGGAAACCCAGCTTGAGACAGAGAGTGAGAGGGATGGATAGGGCCTAGCCGGTGAGCCTTCACTTACGAGAGGGGCACGATGATGAGGAAGGGTCCGTTGATGCGCTTTAACTCCATGAGGTAGGTGATGAGCGCAATCGTCTGGATGGTCTTCCCCAGGCCCATCTCATCAGCCAGAATCCCGTTCAGGTTGTTGTTGTAGAGGGACACCAACCACTCCAGACCCTTGACCTAAAGAGGCAGACAGACAGAAACAAAAGAGACAATAAGTGTGAGACATCGGAAAAAAAACCTCCGCTTTATCCGCGCAGGGACCACTAAGTTACAAGCTTGTGCTCTGGGCTTCCTGGAGCGATGCACTGAGTAAGGTAAGATCATGCGCTGCACTGAGTAAGGGGAGGTCATGCGGTGTTAGTGCGTTACCTGGTACTGCTTGAGCTGGCCATTGATCAGAATGGAGGCTTGCTTATCCACCGTCTCTGTGACAGCGTGGGCCACGGCGTAGTAGGACTGCAGGCCACGGTTGAACGCTGCCGTCCCGTACTCGTCGTCCACGTCCTGCTTGGCGTTTCTGAGGGACAGATGGAGAGGAAGGCCGACATTTGAAGGGCACTGTTCAAACATTAACACCAACATCGATTGACAAACACAAGTAGAAACCTGACATGGCTCCTTTTGTGGAACTGGCCTCAAGTGGAGACAACAATTATCTTGTGTCTGTTTTTTTTGTTCTAGGAGGTTGACCTGTTTGAGACGTTTCGAAGGCCAGAAACTAGTCTGACCCAGGGACACGCCACACGTACCCACAAACATTCTGTTGTGGCAGCTCGGTCTGGGACAATCCATTGGAGACAGATAAGACTTGCAGAGAGCGCCATCTTTATATACAGAATCAAACCTGACCTTCCTCACTTAAAACAGCTCTGATATGAGGGCAAGGGGCAGCCGTGGTGATAAAGCGAGACTAAAGGGATGAAAAGAGAAATCCTCACTCGATGATGCAGCGAACGTCCCCCTCATCTGCCTCCGCAATGTCTGGGTCTGGAATCAGCTTCTTCTCCACAATGGGAGCCTGAGATGTCTGTGCCTGATCATCTTCGTCCTCCTAACAGAGATGAGAGGGGGGGGGGGGCACATTGGAAATTAAACTCATGCTCAGGTTCTGTAGCAAAACAGCAATTAGAACAGCCATCTCTAGTCCGTCTCAACATATGGAAACAGACATGTAGTCAGAGAAAGATGGTTGGAAGGAGGGAGGGAGAGAGAGAAAAAAAAAAAACAGAGAGTGACTGTACCTCCTCTTCTTCTGATCCACTGTCTTCACTGTCTGAACGTGGCGCCACTTCATACCTATGCGAACAGAGGTTGAGAGAAATCTGTTTAATGCCACCATCACACTCTCACAAACACACACAATTTCATATGACAACACACATGTACTCAAAGACCCATCCCTTGGCGCCACTCACCCAGGGTTCATCTCCAGCCAAGTGTCCAGCTGGCCAGATTTGGGGGCCTCATCCCCAGTCAGGATATTGCCGCTCTCCATGTGGATCACCTTCACCGGCAGGTCACTCATCTGACTGGTCTCATCCAGAGGCTTCAGGAGCCACAGCAGAGGAGCACAACATTAGCATACAAACTAGCATAGCTTGTGGCCTAAGTTTGTTGGATCTGCATGATGGGCCTGTGCTTCTGTGCAATTAACTAAGTTCAGCACACGCTCCAAAAAAAAAATATATATAAATAGACTGTTGCGCTTCACCACCCACACATACACACACACTGACCTCTCCATCTGGGCCCAGGGTCTGACCATCTGCATTCTCTGGCTATTGAAGGAAACACAACACACACACATTCAGTCAAACCAGATTTAACACAGACAATTTCCACTTAGTCGTTTTAAACTTTAGGGCAAAGTATGTGAGCAGCGGAAGAATGACAGCTTCCCGTCACCTGCTATTGTTCTCTCCCTTTCCCTCACCTTCTTTTTCTTCTTCTTCTTCTTTTTCTTGTCCTTGGCGGCCTGCACCGCCTTGTGTGCGCGCACCAGCTCGGTGAGGTTGGCCACGTACTCGTCCGTCTGCTGCAGCAGGTAGGCCAGGCGCTTGTCCTTCTTCTGGTCGATGAGCTTTCGGTAGCCCTCTTCATCCTCAGCCTTTGGTTAGAGAGAAGTGTGAGTGATGGAACCTTTGTGTAGGCGCTATGCACATGTGTGCGTGTTTGTAGCCAATATCAATCAGGCATGAAAACGGGTAAGGGGTGAAAAAGGTGAGGAGGATATTACCCCTCTAGGGGGGGTCCGGGGGCGTGCCCCCTCTGAAAGTAAAATTTAAATATTCCATATTTTAAAGAGTCAATCTGATGCAGTTTGAGATGCTTTTTGTCCAACCTAGGGAGAGCTGGAGAAACTTATATTTTGGCCTCCTTACTTAGTATTATGCAAGCCATTTCATGCCAGCCTGTCACTGGGTCTATCATTTACAGTATATGAGGCACAATGTGGTAAGGGCACCACAAATGGCTTAATGCATAGCCCCCACAAGAGATGCCGTAACTTAATTTGTCTACTCTTCCATCATGATTGACAGCCAATACAATGTTATTCAGATTTCAATACATTTTATTGGCGAGGCCCTTCGCGTTAATATTTCCATGCACTCGCATCATCCAGTTATTCAACATAATAAATCAGCGGCGAAAAAAACAATACAATCATATATTCTTTAGAAGTACTAAATGATGCAAAATGTAAGGATCTCTTTTCATTTATGGAATTCTTGTCAAGAAAATATGATTCTATAGTTTTTTTTGCCGCTGATTTATTATGTTGAATAACTGGATATATATATAAATATATGTTAGGCTCCTATTAAAGTATCCATCTATCTACTTCCAGTGGCACTTGCTCTTGACTGCTTTGCCTCATAGCTTGGCGACTTGGCCTTTTTGAGCAGAGCATCACTGAAGCCTTCCATGTGACAAGAGTCCCCTTTGCAGCCATGCTCACCTTTCTTGTCACCAAAGTGCTTATCATGTCAGTGCTCAGGGTTGCTCTGTATTGGGTCTTGTTTATGGTAACGAGACTGAAAATGGTCATCTGACGTCATGATTTGTTTTATACCTGCAAGGCTTGTAGGTTGACTGGCTGCAATAGTAGGAATTATTTGCTACGTTAACAGTCTGTAGTCAAACACCTTTGCAATGGTCACTTTGCCCCAACAGAGCGATTCAAAGTTGAACATGGAGTCTCCGTGGCGTTTGAGTTAATGTAGCTAAATGATCTTACTCCATCAGTTATTCACACCGTAGCCGTCTCGTAACCAGGCTAATCACATCATTGCTAACTTTTTCATACTTGTATCTGAAGGTTATACCCCTTGAAATGAATCATTCCGTTAAGTTACCGAACACATGTTTTAACGTTTTATATGCTAACATTACGGTCACACAAAAAAAATGCGTCCAGCAGGGATTCCAAAATTGTCCGGGATTTTGCCTCGTCGGGTATTGTTTCTCTGGGTCTTTCACAAATTAGTTATTACGTCTTTACACGTTTTTGAAAGGGTATCACTTACGTTCCACCTTCTTGCGCGAGCTCTGTCATTGGTCAAACTTTCCCAGTGTTGACAGATATAATTGATTACCCTCCAAATACGATCATTTTGAGCCTTTGATATGATACGCAATTTACAATCTGGCAACACTGAGCACCTTGCCGCCGCCAGCACTAGTTGCTTACAAATGTACATGTCATCTGAATATGAAAAATATGTCCAAACCCCCCCCCCCCCCAAAAAAACAAAACTCATCTACACGATTCACGTAGGTCACCTATTTTGTTTTCAAAACGGCGAATTTCGCTGAAAGGTGAGTGATTCTCATGCCGGATCAATGTGTGTGTGTGTGTGTGTGTGTGTGTGTGTGTTCATGTAGCCTCACCATCAGCCTCCTCATTCTCTCCTTCTCGATGCGCTCATTCTCTTTCTTCTGCTCGCGCTCAGTGTTGGCGTGGTAGGTGGCCACAGCTTTGGTCAGCTTCTGGATCTTGCCTGTGATGGAACGGTGATACTCCTTGAAGTCCTTGGCGTGCTGAAGGATGCTGTTGAGGTATTCCTGAAGATCAAGACACAAACAGAGCCATTTAGAGCCAATGTACAGTACAAACTGAGAATCCTACCACAGGGGAAAATATCCATTTGTGCATTTGATGATTTTACATCTGATATCTTGAACAGAGGTTTCATACATCAATCCTTTAAGCTTTAGTCTCTATTTCACCACATTCAACCCAACAGATCCAGCCATTTTATCTTTATAACTGTAACCTGATGGGAAGAATAATGCTAATCTGGGAATCAGTAACTACAGCACGAGTCAAAAGGAGCTCAAAATCGCATGGATGGACAGATGGATAAAGGATGGACAGATAGATGAAGGACTAGTCATACTGCAGTGGGAGACTTGGGACCATCTGAGTGTGGTTGCAGTGAGGCACTGGTGAGGTTAGGGTACCTGGTGCTTCTGTCTGCGCTTGCGCTCCTGCTCGATCTTCTGTTGCTTCTCCAGCTTCTCTGTGATGCGGGCCTCACGCAGGGACTGTCGCTTGCTGCGCTTGTAGGCCTTGGCATTCAGGGCCGTCTCCAGCGCCGTGTCACGCCGCATACACACCACCACGTCCTGCCTCAGCTGCAGAGGGAGGGGGAGAGAGAGAGCGAGTCGGAGAGAGAGTGTCACTCAGTGCATGTTTAAACACAGTCCTTAGTTTCAGTACTAAAGCCTATAGACACAACTTTTGATTATCCATAATATTTTCAAGACGCGTGCAAAATTGCTTTTATACATGTACACATGCATTTGACATCTAAACAATTAAACCTGCGGAATTCGGCCTTGTTTTACGCTGATTAACAATGACTCAAATGTGGAGACCCATCTCCAGGCACGCATGCAGGTCAGAGTGGGCTCGAGGTCTCACCTGTCTCTGGAAGTTGAGTAACCTCAGAGCCTTGAGTTCAATGGTCGCTTTGGTCCTCAGGTCTCCGGCCAGAGAGCCTGGGAGGTTCTCCAGCTCCTGGATGCGATGGGCGATACGAGCCTGCAGCCTGTCACACAAGCATGTTGAGGAATATTACTATGCAGATTATTCAGGCATGCAGAAGCAACCAAAGATAGTCAGTAGAGATACTGTATTTAGTGTGTATGTTTCAAGACGTGTTAGTGTGTGTGTGTGTGTGTGTGCGTGTGTGTGTTTGTGTCTCACCTGTACTCCCTCTCCTGCAGGATTTCCACCGGGTCAAGCCCACGGGGCTTCTGGATGGGCGTGATGCGGTTCTGCTTCTGATGCAGCATCATGGGTGGCGGCTGGGCTGGTTGCCCAGGCGACTGGGTCTGAGGGGGCATGACGGGCGAGGCAGCGGGCGGAACTGAGGGGGGCGCAGGGGAGGGCCTGCCACTGGGCTGGGGGGGAATGAGCTTCTGTGGGGCGTTGGAGGGGGGTGCAGCATTCACCATGGGGCCTGGAGGGAAGACATAATTGGAAATTCACAGTAACTGTTAAATAGGGGCATATTTTCCTCTTATACCATTACTTGCACTGTGAATTATAATGGCTGAAATCTCATGAAAAACTATTCTAAGTGGGAGTTGCTCTGGCTATTATATTTTGTACTATATATATATATTTCTAGAAAGTCAAAAAGGTAGAAACAAACTTCAATGACGTGTTTAAAAGTGTTTTGTTTTCAGGAACGTTGCACGTCAAAAGGCACCCCCCTTCCTTGCATACTGAAGTATTGCTAAATTCACCAGAGATTGTTTCTGTACTAGCCAGTTGATTAACTTGTTTGTTAGTCTGTCTGGGCAAAACTCACCCTCAGGCCAGGATTTGGGTGGTCCATTAGTGGGCTGCCCCTGCATACCTGGGGGGACTCCAGAGGGTCCTGGGGGAGGCATGTTGGGTCCAACCATTCCTGCAGAAGGGGACAGGAGCAATAATAAATACAACCGCCTATATTTCGACATTACACTGCAACAGACTAACATGGACACGAGAGCTTAGCTGGTGAGAGCTCTTTATTGAGCTAAGCTGATGCACAATATCTTCAAATCCAACCAGCAGATGTCACTGCGTGGCCACCTGGAATTCTTTCAGGTTATCACTCTGTTCACTCCAAGGACCCCAGACTTCCCCTTTACCATGAGGTCTGTTGTAGTTGGCGGCTGCAGGCCCGGGGCCTGCCCCAGGTCCTGCTCCGGGTCCAGAGGAAGGTGGCATGTTGGGGCCTTGTGGCTGCATGCCCGGCATGGGCCTCTTGCCCTGCACTGCCATCTGAAGGTGATCCGGCAGCACCTGCCCACGCGCCAGCATCTTGTACGCCATGATCTGGGCGCGTAGCTGGTGCAGCTGGTTCTGGTTGAAAGGCGTGGGTCCTGCTGGTCCGCCGGCACCTCCTGGGCCGCCAGGCTGGCCCCCACCTCCTGGGCCGCTGGAGCCAGGGCCACCAGGCACCCCACTCCTGCCCTGCTGCTGCTGCTGGGACATGTTCTGGGGGTCGCTGCCCTCCATGGGCACACCACCTGGGCCCGAGGGCATCATGGGGCCAGAGGGGGGGCCGTTGGCTGGGACGGGGCTTGGAGCGTGCTCAGAGCCCCCAAGAGGAGAGGGGTAACCTGGAGGAGGAGACAAATAGGGCGACGATGAACACAGATGGAGAGAGAGAAATATCTACAAGAAACAGCAAAAGGCTATGAATGGTTCAAAAATACAACACAGAACAGGTTTCACAAACACAACCATTAAAAAGCCAAATACACACTTGAATGAACCACACTAGCATGTTTATCAGTAAGTATTATAAATCTTGAGCGAAGCATAGGAAGCAGTATGAATGAACTGTCCCTGTGTTTTCACTCGTACATGCTCCACTGCATGTACCTCGGCCCTGCTTCTCTTGTGACTCTGACAGCTGCCTGTGTTTTTGTCTCTGAGGGGAAAACCTCTCTCTCTCCCTCTCTCCCTCTCTCTCAGTACAGAACAAAGCAGCACAGATGAAAGAGGGGAAATTGGCTGGGTCGGTTGACAGTGCAGCTGGCTGGCGCCCTTACGACGAATCCATGCCCTTTTCCCTCCATTGGTAAAGCCATTGCTATGAGACCACAAGGAAGTAGGTCATATAATTTGTGTACACCACAGCAACTGATGTTCAGGCATTCTGTTTGCGCTGTGGAAGTGAATACGTCCTTATGATCCAATAATCTGCTCATTTAATTTGACATGTCAACTGTTGAAAATATTTGAAGCCATCACTACTTGACCTCCACCCCTCCACTCTGCCTCAGCAAACTGGAAATAAGCTGGGAACTTAGTTCAGCGTGTGTTAAGAGCACAGCTACCAACATCCCAGCTGGCAAGGCACATTAGCAGGCACACACACACACACCTTGGGAGTGCTGGTCCATGGGGCTGGGAGGAGGGCCCATGCCACTATGGGCACCGGGTCTCATGCCCATGCTCTTCATCTGGCTGTAGCGTGGGTCGTCGGGCATGCCCTTCTCATGCATGCCTTCCATGGGCTGCAGGGGAAGAAGACAACAAGCACAGTCACAATCTTGAAGTTCAGAATCCTGTTTAAATCTAAGGAACCTACTTGATGGCTTTTACTTTTTTGTGAGGTACAACTGGAACAGGAACACGTGGTCCATAATTTGAAATGTTGATATAATGACATATTAATTTGTATTTTTAAGATGTAGCAAAAAGAAATTCCATACATATGGAGCATAAATAATCAAACGCTTTGCTTACAGACCATAGTGAGAGAAAAGCTCTGCTGGTTCTTACCTTGTGCATCTGATGCATGTTCTCTTGAGGGTACCCTGAGGGTCCCTGAGGTGGCATGGGGTGACCTGAGGAAGGAGGCCCTGGGCTCGGGCCCATCATGCTGTGGGCTGATCCAGGAGAAGGTCCAGGGCTCGGCCCCAGCATGGCCCCAGGAGATGGCCCAGGACCTGGGGAGGGACCCGGGCGAGGGGTCCCTCCCATGGGGGGGTCAGGAGTGGACATCTGTCAGCAGATGCTGGAGGAATGAAAGCAGTAGAGCACTGTCCTGTCCTGCAGAGAGAGAAAGAGAAAATAATCAGCTCCTGGCTTAATTCCAGTTAACTTCAGTTCATAAGACAGCACTGCCCATCGTGGTGCACTAGTTTCTCAAGAGCATGATTGAGAAGCATTAAGGTTATTAATCAAAAGTGGACATCATTTTACAAATACAATGTAGAACCTCTTATGAAGGTGAACACAGTTATAAAGTATAAATTATTATTGAGAATGCATGTTGGATCATTTTAAGGTCTAATAAAGACAGCATTATTAAAGCCTCTTAAGCACTTTGGGATCCATTAAGTCCACTGGATTGCTTTAACCATGAAAGGCATTCCTAAACTGCTTTTTAACTTGGTAGAATGCATAACTGCGAGGCAAAAAATATAATCATAATACTGACTAGTGAAAACTGAGCTGATAGCACTTGTGAATAATAATACATTATTTCAAATATACGTATATTAATTGTTCTACACACTAAAACCCATGTTGAATGTATTAAGGGCCCTTGATTACACATCCAGCGTCTATTGGTACAGAATTCCGTGGCGGGAGATCGGCAATATTGCTATGGATCCTTATCAATAGTGGCTTAATAGTCCAAAGCAGCATTGCTGACTTCCAAGCAATTGAACGGGCGCGGTTCCATCATGCCCAATTTTCATTAATTGACTAGGGTAAGTAACTTTAATTAATTTCTGATGTCACAAAGTTACTGACTAAACTGACTGAGGCGCACCGACAGGAGGGAGCCCACCACACTAGGATTCACCACAGCGGGGGAGGCAACCGTTCTTCTGACCCGCTCCACTGACAAACACCATGTTCCCTAATGCTACCGAATGGGAATAAACCATACGGAAAGATCTATGGAGAATACTTCCATGGCGACAGTAGCAGCATGGAAAAACAATTCTGGTCCGATAATATAAAAACTACTGGTACGGAATTCTCCATAGCAGGTGCCTTCTCTTTAACCCAGGGTATCAACCCCTTGCGTATTCCTCCATACACAACTCTACTTCGTGCTTAATCCCATGCTTGCCTAGAACCCTTAAAATGATATATAAAAACAAAGCCCGAGGCTGACACCAAACTAGCGAGACCGTGACCATGACATCATATCATGCGCGCCAGAGAGTTCGCGAAAGTAAACAGAAACCGGTAAAACCTGAGAGCAATGTAGGCTACGTCTGCCGTATGGCGCTACTTCAAGAAAGTACCAAATTAAACAACACAATCAACGGAAGTGGCCCATTTTTTTCTTATCTCTTACAAAAATGAATTTCTCTTACAACCGCATTGTACTACTATAACAGCATGAAATAATGAACACGTTTTGAACGAGGTTGCACCGATTTGGGGAAGAGATTCAGAACTCTCACTTATCTCAATCAGTCGACCTATGCCAGTGTTACACAACCGAAACAATGCACAGAAAGCTGTTATAACTTTTTAGCTTGTTCAATACCAATCTAAATTACAGACAAATACATCCATGTACTGCTAATAAGGGTGACATCACAAAACAAGATCGTGTGAAAGTTTGCAACAAAACAACAACAAACATTTGCTAATTTCACGAAGATAGCAAATGACAGCTAACCAAAACTGAGCTGCAAAAGTGTAACGCTATATACAAAGATTGTTAACTAGATGGCTGAATAGATGGTTAACTGTGTCAATAGTTAGCAAACTAATACAGTTGTCCAAAATCGGTGATTCATTAAAAAAAAATCCAATAGTGACTCTAAAGTACCAGCGTTATTTCAGTGTTTGCATGTAGGAAAAGTCAGCACGGAAGCTAACCAGAGTCAGACTTATTCAGCCCAACCTCCCCCTGTTGAAAGGCAATCTAATGGTAGCTTTGTTACAATCCAGTCCGACTGTTTTGTCCGAGAATTAACACTAAATTAGCAAACTCCATGTTATATTCATTATGGAGATTATTATTTGGTAATTAGGATGGGATTGATCAAATACAGCCAGTGTTGTTAGCAAGCCTTCTTCACACACCGTATTCGCTCCACTAGCTAGCTCGACTGCTAGCTTGTGAAGTGAGACTACTGTGGCTACTAAGCTATAGCTAGCTAATAAACAAAGGAAACAGCTTTATATTATTTAGAGACAATTTCTGAATATATTCGTATTGAGGAGAAGATAAATATATATAACAGGCGTTTATATAAACCAGTAGGCCAAAAATACTATATACAACGTAAGAAGAGTGTGGGAAACCAATTAAGAGAAAAGACAAAGACAGGCAAAACAGTCGGTTAGCTAGCTAACAACTAGCTTGCTTGGTTGCTATACTTTGGATTCAGCCTGCTAGCCGGCCATGCTGTCCTCCATCATGTTTCTAACTGTGAGAGTCTTGTCGTTTCGCTATTGCCCATTGATATGGCAAAATAACAGTTAAAAATACAAAAATCTTTCACTTTTTAACCCAAATGATCCTACTCGCCTCCCGTACCCCTGGCTCAGTCCCCGCTCTAGTTAGATTTCCAAAAAGAATAATTCATTCATTCCCCCTCTGCCGCCGAAGCTATAATGTCGGTCTTGCTGTGGAGAACGAGCTCTTGAACAAATCGACAAACGCAAACAAGGAAACAAATGTCCACATAAATACACAAATATTGATGTTGTTTTTCTTTACATTATGCGCTCTACGAAACAAAAACGGTTCGTCTGACTTACACACAGTGAATACAGGTTTCGCCGGTATATCCACTCGATTTTCGATAGCTGGCTAGAAACAAAGGGCGACGCTGCCAGTTCGCTTTTTTTCCCTCTCACCCCCCTTCATTTCGTCTGATTCTATCGCTGAGGAACCGCTTGGACGCAATGTTACAAACAGTGGAGCATTAGCGCCCTCTAGCCCCCACACAAACGACACAGAAGTCACCGCGCATGCCTGGTGTCAGCTGCACTGCAGGGTGGAATGCGGGCTGCTTGCGTTCATTGGGGGATGGGTGTGCTACTTTCTCAGCAAGCTGGGAATAAAATGCTTCACTAAGGTTTTCCAGGTTCGAACAGCTGTAATCTGAAGAGGTTTTAATTGATTTTTACTAATAAAACCGTGAACTGATTAACTACCCCAAAATAACTGGGGGAAATACTGTTCGTTTGCACTTGGGCTGGGCTTTTAAATTGTAAAACTGAGTGTCAGTAAAAGGCCAAGAAAAGGATAAGGGCTAATTAAGAAGATCTAAGGCAATCCAGTTTATACCGTACATAAAGATGGTTTGGGTTTCTAATCGTTTCCCCCAATTGCCAATCAAAATGAGTGGATAAAAGCCTACACTCACACATAAACCAAACATCTTGTAGCTTACTCCACAGCTGAAACCTTTCCTGTAGACAATATTAATCTGTTTAGTAACTTTGACAATGTTTCCATATTAAAAATAAATGTGTATATCTTAAATGAATAAGCAAATGAAGAATACATTATGTGTGGACAATTACAGACATCTAAACAAGTTTCCCCACAATGCCCTTCTGGTGCGTGGGAGGTTACTCTTTATCGTTGAGCCAGCTTAGTGAGGTGATCCTAGGTCCTCATGAGCCTTCTGCTACTACCTCTGGAAACATTGATCCCTGCCAGCATGTGTGGGAGAAGGCATCGCTGTGGACAGACAGGCAGAGCAGGTGGACCGCGGCTAGGGAGATGACCCTCCGGTGGGTGTCCCACCAACTCTGGAGGCACCGAATGAAAGGTCTCCTGGTGACTCTGGCTGTGACGTTACTGCTTATGCTGCTGGCCACCCAGGCTCTCCAGCCTGTGAGGTAGGCAAATACAGTTTATTGCTCTTCCCAGTTTGTTTTGGTAAGGTAATGATATGTTGTTGATGTCCTAGTTATCACAACCTCTAGGGTTCCACATACACAATGTTCTGCTAATAATGCAATCAATGAAGATTCTAGGTAGATTTTGTGAAAATGTAAAATGCTGTGGCTAACGTTTACAAGTTTTTAAAAGGACATACTTTTTTCCCCATCTCTGATCTGGGTTGTAGCCAAAGACCAATCCTGGATAAAAGGATAGATCATGAAAAGGCACAGCACAGACCAAAACATGCATCCTTCAAGGAGAGTGGCAGGAAGAAGGCAGGTGAGATCACCACCACACAACCTACAGAAGACATTCCTGGCTCCACCATAGAAAGGAGAAGGAGGACGCCACCGCCAATCGTCTTCCTCAAAACACACAAGACGGGGAGCAGCACTGTGCAGAACCTTTTGTTTCGGTTCGGGGAGCGAGAGAAAGCCACATTTGCCTTTCCTCACTACACTTACCAGTTCAGTTACCCAGAAAGGTACTTAGCACATTATACTTTGTCTTTTACAATGGAAAACAGAAAGGAGAACACATTTTACAGTTTTTTACAGTTAACAGTTACAAGTTATTTACAATCAAATAGTCTTCTGTGTTTGGGATATGATTTGAGGCTAGCGGTGCTCAAAGTAAAGCAAAGAGCCTTGTTGATAATAAATATTGGTCAAGCAATGTGTTTTCAAAAGACAGTTGTACAGTTGTGCACTAACATCTGTTCCCTCTTCGCAGGTTCAGAGCGGAGTTTGTTGATGAGCTGCCGGACGGCTCCACCCAGTTTGACATCCTGTGCAGCCACATGCGTCTGGACCTGGCCCAGGTGATGCAGGTGATGCCCCAGAACGCTGTGTACGTCACGCTGCTGCGCGAGCCCCTGCGGACTTTCGAGTCCGTGTTCAACTACTACACCTCCACCGTGCCTTCCTTCACCAAGGCCCAGAAGGCAGCGGATGCTGCAGCAGCCACCGCCGCCGCAGCTGGCTCCCTGAAGCGAAGATCGGCGCTCACCATCTTCCTGGAGAACCCGGAGACCTACTGGGACCCGAAGGAAGTCGGGAATGGCCTGGCCAAGAACCCCATGTGCTTCGACATGGGGCTAAACAGCCAGCAGTGGAACAGCTCCTGGCCGGAGGACCTGGCACGCCTGGAGGAGGCCTTTCACCTGGTGATGATTGCCGAGCACTTTGACGAGTCGCTGGTGCTCCTCGGGGCGTTGCTGGGCTTGGAGCTGGAGGAGATGGCGTACGTGCGGCTGAATGTGCGCTCGGTGCTCAGCGTGGCCACGCTGGACCAGGCCACCAAGGAGAAGCTCAGTGCCTGGAATGCCCTGGACACACTGCTTTATGACTTCTTCCTGCAGCTGTTTTGGGAGAAGGCGGAGATGTACGGGCGCAAGAGGCTGAGCCGCGAGGTGGCGCAGCTCAGAAGGGCCACAGAGCGCGTGCGCAAGATGTGCGTGGCCAGGGAAGGGGTGCCCCCCGGGCAGCTGGAGGACTTGGTGCGGCCTTGGCAGACGAACTCTGCCACCATCATGGGGTACGAGCTCAGGGCAAACCTCAGCCAGCAGGAGCAGGGCTTCTGTGTGCGACTGGTGCTGCCTGAGTTACAGTATCATTCCCATCTGTACTTCCAGCAGTACGGCCGTGATATGAGGTCCGTTCCCACAGACTGAACTGGACCAGATATGCTGGACTTGGACTGGATATTGGGCCTGTCTGTGTTTTATATTCTTGTTTGGTAAAAATTACTCCATTTATTTCATGCTAAAAAACATTCAGATGATTTGTTGATGTATATACTATTAGATTATAAAACGCTGGTTTCATTTTAAAATGATACATTCATTTAATAAATACAGTGTCTATGTCCATTTTGATATTGCCAGAGAATTTTGATTTGCAAGAAGTAATAAGAACAATATGTAAATAAAACAGTATAGATAACAAGGAAACGGTACATATATAATACATACTGATAAAACCACCATGCACCCAGAACCAAACACATAAATGCTGCTGATGCTGCAACACGATGAATCTGAGGTAGCCTTCTGCTCTTTGAAGTTAGCAGCAGGATTGCATTCTACTAGCTCCATGTGCCTCTCACATGGTCTGTGGAATGGAGTGCAGATTTAACCCATTCACCAAAAGCACATCCTATCACATGATCTGGGAGACTCACTCACTGCCTGCTTAGTCTAATAGAGGATTCCTACTTCAATCATGGAATTACAGACACAAGCCTCAATTACCGGCATCAGGTCTTGGTGAGAGGCTAAAAGGCCATGATCATCATTTTCAAGATGAGTCACATGACAGGAAGCAGGTAGGAACTCTGACCATATTTGGCCCAGTTCATACAACAGTACAAACCCAGGACAATGGTTTTGATTCAAGAAATAAATATATGTAATATTAATAACAGCCTGATCCTCATTTTGCATGAATATTTCCATTTCATTTTCAACAATAACCCACCAAGCCCTAAATCACATAACCCTGAGGTGAATAAATATGTCTATTAAATGAAATTAACGAAAAAGGGCAGTGCCAGTTGCCAAACTGATCAAAACTTATCCCAAAATACAAACATAACCTAAGAGTAGCCTCACTCAAGTTCCAAATGATTTTGACTTTGGGACAGTGACAAAAAGACCATACAAGTACACTAAACGTGTGTTTACACCTTCATGCATGAAAATGACGACAGATGCACACATTTTCTATGCGAGGTAATAGGAATCAGATTGTCTGGAGGTCCTGAGACAAACAGACGATGCTGAGGACACAACAGAGACATGGCCATATGGGACGGGCTTACTGGGACCTTAAAGACCACCGCAGCTTAACAGGCTCAGGCCTCTGACCACGGTCCAAGGACATAGAGGTGAGCACAAACAGTGTTGACAGAGAGACCAACCAAGAAAATAAACAAGAGTGTATAGAGTATTAGGAAGTTACATTTTGCCAACAGGTGAATATTTTCTGTCCAGGGAAGACTGCCAGATATTCATCTATTCAGGCATTTTCTTATTTAGAGTCAGCCCAAAATTAAAGCTTAATTAATAAATAAAAACGAAACATACTTCAACTTCAAAATGAGTGCAACATTTTTTGACGGGCATTGACCTCAACATTAAGGGGGTAAGTGAATAAGCTGGCAACAGAACCCAAACATCACATATGAGAACTATGTCAGTGTATACTCAGCAGTAGTGTATGCCAGTGTATACTCAGCAGTAGTGTATGCCAGTGTATACTCAGCAGTAGTGTATGTCAGTGTATACTCAGCAGTAGTGTATGCCAGTGTATACTCAGAAGTAGTGTATGCTAGTGTATACTCAGAAGTAGTGTATGCCAGTGTATACTCAGCAGTAGTGTATGCCAGTGTATACTCAGCAGTAGTGTATGCCAGTGTATACTCAGAAGTAGTGTCAGTGCAAAACACTGATTTTGTTTTACATTCAGAGCGGTGCGTCATACGCCAAGCTTATCAAAGGAAGACAGGAAGGCCATGTAAACATTCTTTGCTCACAGAGGCTACTATGAGCACTTTCAGTATAAACAGCTTTCACAGAGTAACTGTTTTTTTTTTTTTCTTCTTATTTTTGTATAAAGACCGGGCTGGTGTCAGTGTCAGTTTGTATCAGTCTGGTGTCCTTAGACAGTTTACTGTGGTAAGTAGTGTGTCCTCATAGAAACACAAACTCATCCGTGCCACTCGAATAGCTTGTGTGGCTCGCCCTGCTGAGGATGCAAACTTCGGAGAAGAGAGACATTTCACTCCGTGTGTCGTCCTCCTCGTCCGCCCGCTGGCCCTCCACAAAGGTGAACATTGGGTACTTGCTTGTATCGTAGTTCAGGACCTAAGAAGAAGGAGTCAACAGCACAATGTGAAATGGCTTTCGCTTCATCAAGCAGCATTGCTCAGTCGCTAACTGACACTGGTGAATCCATACATGTAACTCCTTTCATGAGCTCACATGCCAAACTGAACAGCAGGCTTTGGTGGTGCTGTTGTCATGACGCGCCACCTGAGCTATAGGCTATAGGCTCTGGGCCCACATATCACTCCTTTTAATTAATCTGTGAGCATTTAGGGCTATCAACAGCTACATGGACAGCATCACATCATGTGAGCATTTAGGGCTATCAACAGCTACATGGAGAGCATTACATCATGTGAGCATTTAGGGCTATCAACAGCTACATGGAGAGCATCACATCATGTGAGCATTTAGGGCTATCAACAGCTACATGGAGAGCATTACATCATGTGAGCATTTAGGGCTATCAACAGCTACATGGAGAGCATCACATCATGTGAGCATTTAGGGCTATCAACAGCTACATGGAGAGCATCACATCATGTGAGCATTTAGGGCTATCAACAGCTACATGGAGAGCATTACATCATGTGAGCATTTAGGGCTATCAACAGCTACATGGAGAGCATCACATCATGTGAGCATTTAGGGCTATCAACAGCTACATGGAGAGAATCACATCATGTTTCTAGTGTTCGGCCATCTGTGTCCAGAACACAGTTGGAACATATTGTGATTTGATCGACATGGAGTGATTTAAACTCCAGGTTCTGTTATCCACATACCGCACTGACCAGCGCACAGAGCGTCTCAAACTCGTGCTGGCCTCTGGCATAGAAGCCCACAGCGCAGCTGGGGTCCATGCGGCTGAACGGCATCTTCCGAGCGGACTTGCAGTGAAACGACTGCAAGAACCAGAAAACAGGAGATAATTAGTAAATATCCACATGCACCATTGGACATGCTGTGTCACATGAGATGTTTACCATCACTTTCATTTACGTACAGGGAAGTTCTTATGCTCAGTTATGAGGTGCTCTGGACCTTCTGATTAGATGTTGCAGAGCATCTCCATACCTCTAAGGGGAAGTCCTCTTGGGTGATGTCCACTGTGGACTGGCTGTAGTGGGGGTCTAAGTACACCAGCTGCTGATCTGAGTGGGCGGTAAATAAAAACATAGCAGAATGGAAAGACCGGTCAGGGAAGAGGCAGAAACACAAATGCTTTATATTAAGGATTCCTGTCGTATTGTCTTACGTAATAAAATAAAACAAGCAAAAGAACAGCTTTCAGGGGAGATATATTCGGTTTATCCTGTGAACTCATGTTCACCTCCACTCCTGATTAATGACTTGTTAAAAATAGTAAACAATGTCAGCTAGGGTATGCATTAGTGTTCTCTGAAACTGAAACAGCAGATTCAATTGAAATGTTGACAGGTATTGCTTACCTTGGAAGCCGACAAAGTAAAGTGAGTGTTTGGGCTTGCCACCAATGATTCCAATGCAACACTCTAACCCAAGAAGTCTCTGTTAAAATGATTGGCACAAGGTGAGTACAAATGAATAGCTCAGTTTATGATCCAAGTTTATCTACATTGGTCACCAACAAAAGTGTTCAAGGCTCACATTCCTTAAGTGCCTGCTATGTATGTACAGATACATCCACAGTGGATGTCATGAGTGCATCTGTGACCATCTGATAACTCACTTTGACACACTCAGTGTAGGCTGGGTTGAGGACGTCACCCCCAAGCCGAACAGGCACCAGGAGGATGAGGGACCTCCACGGAGCTCCACGGCCCCTGGGGCCCTCATGCTGGGGCCGCTCACACTGCCTCACAATGTCCCCTTTGTACACTGCAGGACAGAGGGGAAAGAGGGGAATGTGAGTTCATGCACATTCAGTCACACACATCACACACAGCTCATGCAGATAACCACAAAAGAGGCATCAACATCAGCTGTTGAATTCCCACTAGCTGTGGTTGTAACACAAACCGTTATCTCATAACCATAAGGGGAGCACAGATCCAAGTTAGTCAACTCTGAAAGACCATGGCTCTGGCTATGGGTTAAGCACTCACCAAGTGCATAACTGACCAACAGAATATCAACAATTGTTACTAAATGAAGACTCTCTGAAAATGTTAAAGTTTGAATAGATTTGCTTTACTTCTAGGGATGCTTTATTTGAAAGAAAAAGAATGTGCAATGCATATGTTATCATTTCAATACAAGTATTCATTATTTTAATATAGGTGTTCCTGGACAGAATCAATCCCACATCTTTCCCAACTCAGGAACAGGAACATACATCACTTATACAGCTTATCTACGGTGGCTGGATTACATTTGAGGCAAAAACTGCCCCAGATTCAAACAGTTGGCAGGCACTCACCAGTACAGTCCTGGGCCACATACACGACCAGATCAGATAACTCAGATGCTGCTACCGCGTTCCTGAGACAGACAGACAAAGAATGACAGATTGACAAAAGACAGGCGGTCAGAAATAAGAAACAAAAAGGAGAGAAATGTGACATTTATACTGCTCTGTGATACACTGCATATACAGTGGGGAAAATAAGTATTTGAACCCCTGCCGATTTCGCAAGTTTGGCCACTTGCAAAGAAATGTGTGATCTAGAATTGTAATGGTAGGTGTATTTTAACAGTGAGAAACAGAATATCAACAAAAAATCCAGAAAACTGCATTTTATAAGATTTATGACTTTATTTGCATTTGATGCAAAAAATAAGTATTTGAACCCCCAAGCAAACAGCAAGAATTCTGGCTCCCAATGGCCAGTTATGTGACAGATTAGTCCTCATTAGGTCTAACAAGGTATACCTGATCTCAACTGGTGACCTGTATAAAAGAAACCTGTCCAAAGAATCATACTTCACACCTTCAACATCACCACCATGGGCAAGACCAAAGAGTTGTCCGAGGACGTCAGAGATAAGATTGTAGACCTGTACAAGGCTGGAATGGGCTACAAAACCATTGGCAAGCAGCTTGGTGAGAAGCAGATAACTATTGGTGCGATTATTCATAAATGGAAGCAACACCAAACAACTGTCACCCGCTCTAGGTCTGGGGGTCCATGCAAGATATCCCCTCATGCGGTATCGGTGATCATCCGAAAGGTGCAGAATAACCCCTGAACTACACAGGGGGAGCTTGTGAATGATCTCAAGGCAGCTGGGACCACAGTCACCAAGAAAACCATTGGCAACACACTACGCCGTAATTCTTCAAGTACTGCAGCATTCGCAAGGTCCCCTTGCTTAAGGAAACACATGTACAGAGCCATCTGAAGTTTGCCAATGAACACTTGAATGATTCTAGGGAGGATTGGGAGACAGGATGTGTTCAGATGAGACCAAAATCAAGCTCTTTGGCATCAACTAGACTTGCCGCGTTTGGAGGGGGAAGAATGCTGAATATGACACCATCCCCACCGTCAAGCATGGTGGTGGAAACATTATGCTTTGGGCTGTTTCTCTGCCAAGGTTACAGGACGACTCCACCGCATCGAGGGGACTATGGATGGGGCCATGTAACGTGGAATATTGGGCTTGAACCTCATTCCCTCATTCCCTCCCATTGAAACGCAACCTTAAGGATTTGGAGAGGATCTGCAAAGAGGAGTGGACCAAAATCCCTCCTGAGATGTGTGTAAACCTGGTGTCCAACTACAAGAAATGTCCGATGTCTGTGCTTGCCAACAAGGGTTATTCTACCAATTACTAAGTCATGTTTTGCTAGGGGTTCAAATACTTATTTTTCGCATCAAATGCAAATAAAGTCATAAATGTTATAAAATGCAGTTTTCTGGATAATGTTTTTGATATTCTGTTTCTCACTGTTAAAATACACCTACCATTACAATTCTAGATCACACATTTCTTTGCGAGTGGCCAAACTTGCAAAATCAGCAGGGGTTCAAATACTTATTTTCCCCACTGTACCATTCTTGGAAAAGGTCAGTAGACCAGGACAAACAAAAAAGGTCTGTCTTGAATAATTTAGATTTCAGGGATTAGCACACACCTCATTGAGACTGGTTCACAGCAGACTTAACAAATATTGAATAACCTGATCCCGCCCAATGAGCTACATGAAACAAGCCAGGGAAGTGAGTTATTTCTGGAGTGTCCTCTGTCTATAGCCATGGCTCACCGAATGATGTGGGCAGCAGTGGCAGGACCGTACCAGTCCCCAGCCCTCTTCCCATGGCTCATGCCCATGTCCACCAGCTGGTGCAGGCCGAAGGGGCAACCTGGCTGGTCAACGAACCATGACACCACCATCCTGTGGGTGTCCTCACTCCCACTGCCACCCTCCTCCATCAGGCTGCAGCCCATACTCCTCCTCCTGACTCTGGGGCCTTCTGCTGAGGCCACGCTCGTGCTAGAGGAAGGCCGAGATGACAGGACCTCCAGGTCATCTTTGGTGACATGGTGTGAGGCAGCCCATGTCCATCCTACAGTGAACATCACATCAAAGTACTTAATAGTTAGGAATTTTGTAGGGACCTGAGGTGGACTAGAGAGGCAGTTGATTTGGTTCCCCCTATACTTTACTTTCAATGCACATAAAGTAACACTGTGCAACAATGTGAAACTTTTTGAGGTATGGTTTTATAGGCAACTAGTTTTGGTACCATCGTCAAATTCAATTTGATAGCATATGGTCATGTTAAGGACAGATAAAGACCTATGTCTTTCCCACTAGCCATCCAGGATATGCCCTATGTAGTGCTGTGTTCCGGGCTGGAACACCCTGCAAAAATGGAAGAAAAGCATTCACAGCATGACATTGGCAGCTATACTGCCAAAAGACACCAGGTAGTTTGTGTTGGCAAACTTCTACTAGTGTCAACTGGGCTGTTTGTGGTGTTTGCAGGGTTTTTGCATGCCTTTAAGGTAGTTAGCTTGCTTATTTTGGAACAGAGCTACTCAATGCTGCTTTAAATATAAAAGACACAAGGATAAAAGGTCTATCTATGGCTTCTGATGTCATTTGATACTTGACATAATATCTTCATAATAGAACAGATTGTTCCCTTACCGCCTCCATGTACAGTGCGAGACAGTTTTGGTGTCCTTATTTCCAGCTCACCTGGTGGAAGCAGGTGAAGGAGCAGCCCCTGCGCCAGCAGCATCTGCCCGCTGCGCAGCATGCAGCCCCAGCCACAGTCACTTGTGAGGGTGGAGCCAGCCAGCTGGGGAAAGCCTTTGCGATAGGTCAGCCATAACAAGGAGGAAAAGGCCCGTCGGAATGCCTCCCTCTCTCCTGAACAGTTTTAGGGGTAAAGGTAAGGGGTATGTTTTAAAGTGAGAGGTGTAACTAATGTGTTGGATTAAACATACTACCATCATAAGGTAGTAATGAGGTTTTGATTAGGACACTTTGGTACAGCGGAGAGATCGACTTCCCACATTTCTACTTCCGTTTATAGGCTTACAGAGCGGACAGAGCGACAAAAAATACATCCAGCACTTGCTTTGGAGGGAAAGCAGAACCCTAAAAACAGCTATTTTGATTTTATTTGGTTCCTCTCCACAAATATAAAGGAAAGAAGGGTTCTTAGGAACTCATTGATTGTAGTAGCCTGTATTTCTCTTACCACTGTAGCTTAGCAGGTAGTAGTGCCCCAGTAGGACAATAGGTGACCTCTTATTGAAGTGGGACTTTGACTTAAAAGACCAGCCTGCAGGTAAACATCACAATCATTTTAAGACCAAAGGTCTTTCGTAAGAGTGAATGAAAACAGTGGTACTTCAATAAAATCAATTAAGTTACGTAAAAATTGAATACAGGTTTTTCTCAAATTTAAAAAAAGGGATTTACAGGAATGAAAATGTCAAGGAAAGTACCATATTTTACACTGTTCCATGCAGACACTAGCTTGCTTTTGATTCTGACCCGTTCCTCTGGTTTTTCTGTGTCCTCCCTGGCCCCAGCATAGCCCATGGTGCCCGGAGAGGACAAGAGAGATGTATGACTCTGAGCAGGGAAGTCACCAGGAGTCACAGGGTTCATGGCCATATCCCTCTTCACCTCACGGCCATAGCAGTCTCATTGCTCTCACACTGCACACAAGCAAACCTAGTGTCAGATGGATGGGGCAGTCTTCAGTGCATGGTGAACTTAACATTTGTTTGTCCACTTTCTCTCCAACTCTCTGTCTGTCACACACACCCTTCCATTACCGAAGTCAACCTTCCAGAGAAACACTTTAAGTCTCAAAGAAAAGGTAGGCATAATGTTCTACTGTGGCACTGGGACATGTGATATCCGTGTGACAGGAATTCCACAAATTCTATGCATGTCAAAGGGAAATCTCAATACCTACTACTAAATCTGAAAACCAATATTCTTAGAATGGTGTCATTGATTCACATTAGATCATTTGCTTGTTGAATAAACATAACTGGTTAGCAGCACCCATATTATCATCCCACTTGGTTTTTTAATAGTTAGGTGGTAGCTTTTAAATAGTGCCGACACCAAACAAGACAGTCAGGAAAGGGCATTGAATAGCAATGTGACTTCTGGTTGATTCATTAACCTATGCTGGGACTAGGTACGATTTATCTTCAAAAAACGAGCGAATTACTTTAGGTTAGCCATTAGGCTAGCCGGTTTGGCAGCTTTGTTCGTGTTCTAAATTCGATACGACCTATTCTTAGCTAACTAGCTAACACACGGAAAGAAAGGACCATCAAAAAGACAACACCGTGTAAGCAAAGGACCTTGCCTTCAAAGAAACACACAACAGCGACTGCAGTTAGCTGACAGGTATGTTGACGTCTGCAAGTCAACAGTACAATACCATTACAAACTAGCTAGCTATGCTAGCGATAGATGTGAAACTTTAATCCCTTGGCAGGCAAACATTTAAAGATAGATATAGACCAGTCAATGGCTTTCGACCAATCAAATTGCAACTACATTCACGTAAGCGACGTTAAAAACCATTACGCAGAGTTTAAAATGGAGCAAAATATACATACCTTTGAATTACATAGCTCACTTTTACCTTTTTTCTTTATCTTTGTAAACATTCGTGATCTCCCCAAGCATTCCGAATCAAACTGTTGGACATACTTCCTGTTTATGCTGTAGGTACTTGGCAACCTTATCAGAGCTGTGATTGGTTGAAAACGTTGAATGGATTTTCTCACATTCGGTTATTTCATTTCCTCACTTTCCCAGTTTGAAAATATTATTGACCTGTAGTATGGTGTTAATCTATATTTTACATTTAGAGCTGAAAAATAACTACACAGGCCTACAGTCTCGTTCATTTGAAATCACATCTTGGACTATTTATGATCTCATATACGAATGAGTTAAAGTACAGCCTCGATTTACTAGCCTACTCTGGATTATGCTTCCCTCTCTTATACACTATCCAGGAAAATCCTCCAAAGTCTAAGGGTGTGTGATGAAAGTGAAATATTTGTCCCTACATCATTGTTCTATATTCTAAGGATAAAGTCAGTTTAGAAGGAACACAGGAATACACATTCTAGTTATCCTTTTCTCAACTTTATTTTGTACTGCACTTAAGTTTTTTGCATTGGTTCACAACATTGCCTGAGTAAATAAACAATAAAGAAAATGGAAATTGTAATAAATGTATATGAAGCATACGCAGCAACTCTCTGACCTCCACATGCACACACACACACACACACACACACACACACACACACACACACACACACACACACACACACACACACACACACACACACACACACACAATAAATACATTTAAAAATAATAAAATATTGTGACAATGAAAATGATATTCTCATGTGCATGTGACCTATACAGGTATGAACACAACTCTGTTTAGAGCAAGTAAATAAATAAATAAAATAAATAAAAACAAAACATTTAATTTATTTAATTTTAAATTAAATAAGTACATAAATAAAGTGCATTCTTTAACAGCTTCTGCCCCTAACAAAGACAATAAGTGTACTGTACCTCAGGCAAAGGATTCTATGCCTACAAAACTAGACACAGAGACAGGCAACAGACACCCAGATGGAAATGTCATCCATATGACAGATCATAGACTGAAGGTTCTATTACTACATCATACATTTATAACACACACACACACGCACACAGGAAACCAATCAAATTGTTTTGTATTAAGTACTCGCACAAACATTTCTAATTGATAAAAAAAGAATGAGACTGCTACAATGGCACAAAGACACCTATGCAATGGTAGTCTGATTTGGCCCTGTGTTATTTAATGTGAATGGTATTCTTTGTCACTAAAAACTTGAGCTTGGATGTAGAATAGACGTGGTAAAAAGAAGAATCTAGAACTCAGAGATGACAAATGACTTGACTGCTAGTCCACATGAGGACTGCCATCGCATTGTTCACAACATCACAGCATCTCTTTCTATGAGACAACACCACAGAAACAAGATGTCTTTGCATACAGCAGGGAAGAGATCAATAATAGTCTATTTGTCAAGAATCCAGGTGCAGATAGTGCATTGAATGGATGATACCATGCCCACTCTGATCATTTCAGCACACTGAGCCTGGTGAGATAAACGGACAAACTTTGACTTCACATTAGAAAGCATGCACAGGATGTACTGAGAGCCTATGAACATTGACCACGACCCCTCATGGCCTCTACTTGGGTCACGACCCCTCACGGCCTCTACTTGGGTCACGACCCCTCACGGCCTCTACTTGGGTCACACCAGGGCTTTTTCTGATATCCCATTCTTGTGCACCACGTAAACTCGACTTTAGGACCATCAGGGATTTTGTATTCCAAACGCACCGATGTGCAACTCCAGCGAGCATTGTGCAAGTTTGCCACTCCTAATCTTACCCACCAAGGCATAAGCTCTTTTAAAGCGAACAAACAGTAGCCACACAGACATTTTGAGTCACTCGTCAATCAGCAGCAATCACAGTTACAAAACCTGTTATTATATCTCACAGCCGCAATTAATTCCTTGTGTGTTTCTCAATGCCGTTGACCTCATGCCATCACTCGTGCCTTAACTAACGCTCATGTGCTGCAGTGTCTTAGAACAGATGACGTTTTGTTGTCAGAGCGGCCATCTGAGGCCCATCTGATATCATTGCTATAGCTCAGGCCATGCTACTTTATTTTCTGAGCTATGCTAAAAAAAAACCTGACCGTAGATATGCAGTTCCCACAGGCAGTGGAAGAGAAATGATAAGTGGGAGTTCACAATGTTCACTAGCATTAGGTCTGTTTTCATTCTTTTTTTTATGTGAAACATGCATTAAAAAAACATACATATATATCCTATATACACCTATGATGTTGAACATACACATAACACCATATGCACACACATTTGACAACAGTTATTGAAGCACCTTTCTTGGATCTACTTTTCCTTGTTTCGTTTATGATAAAAATGCCTGATGATATGGTTTTTCTTGTAGTCGAGCAGGATTAACTGACTTGGTGGAATATTGTGAAATTTCCTAAAAGGCATTTGGAATTGGCTTGACGTGATCAGTGATGCTTGGAGGAGCTCTTGGCTTTATCTGACTTTGATGAGCCAGAGGGACCAGGCCACGTTCCTGTGGCCCCACGTCGACTTCCAAACAAAGTCTCTGATTTTCCTGAAGAGCCTCCCCGCTTCTCCTCAGCTCCCTTTGGGCTCCCGTCTTTGGTCTTGCTCCCGTCCTGGGAACCCAGCTTCATAGGCCCCAGTACTGTTTTGGCTACGCTGGTCAGCTGGGTGACAAAACTGGCCCTGTCTCCTGGGGAAGCGGCTCGTGATTTGCTGGATGACGGAGAGAGAGCAGTAGGAGAAGGAGTTGCAGGGTGCTCCTCCACGACCTCCAGGAGTCGTTTCTCTTCTCGGGTGCCTCGCTGGCTGTTTGTTGCGCCCGAGATCTTCCCCTGATTGGGCCTCGGTGCAGCTGGGCCTGGGTGTGAGGCAGGAGGAACTGGAGCTTTGGCTTTACTTTCTGACAGTTTCTCACTGGTCCATGTACCTTCCTTCAGGCCGGGTCCATCCTTCCCTGTTGTCTCTGGCCCTTTACCTGGTTTGGTCACCTCTGTGGAGTCTGCCTTCAGTGCAGGAGCTTTGTCTTGAGCTTGACCCTGGACTGGAGAAATAGTGCTCTTCACCGCCTGACTGGTCAGCTGCTTCTGCTCTTGGATCAGGGCACTTGGAGAAGGAGTGACCAGAGTTGCTGGGCCCTTTTCTGAGGTTTTGGCTCCACAGCTGGAGGAAGTGGCTACAGTGCTGGAGGTGCTCAAGAGTGGGGACCGATCGCCAGCGGTGACCTTAGGTGCTAAAGCTGTTGAGGTCACTGCCACTTGGCTGGGCTGGGGCTTCTCGGCTGAGACCTCTTTGGCCTTGACTGTTTCAGCCTGTAGGGATGTTGCTGCCTCCTTATTGACAGTGCTCTTGGTGACCTTTGTGACCTCAGGTGCAGCCTTATCCCTGCCTGTGAGGAAACTGTCCCGGCTCAGGGGTGACTCCTGTCTGCCCAGCCTTCGGGACGGCTTCATTATCAGGTCATCTCCGGCGCTGGCGTGTGTAGGGGTTGGGGTGGGTGTGGGGCACTCCTCGGGCGATCCCGCAGTACCACGCTCACCCGCCGCGTTCTCCCCCTCAATCTCCTGCAGGCTCTGCAGGGCCGACTCACAGTGGAAGGGCTCACGCCTGTAGTCGCCGTGCAGCGTCACGTCCAAGCCGTGTTTCCGCACCATGCATGACCCCCCCACCTTCCTATCCTGAGCCGATACGGATGGAGAGGTGAAGGACGACAGTGAAGAAGACGACGAGGAGGACGAGGAGGGGAAGGACTGAGGTGGTGGCTGGCCCAGCTTCTCCGCGGACTGCACACGCTGAAGGAGCGGCGAGCGGGGCGGCTCGGCACTCTTGGGCCGCGGGCGGGTCACGGGGGGCGAGGCGTGGAGCTTGGCGGGGAATGCCTGCGTGGTGTTGCAGCTGCCCATGGAGTGACCAGCTATCGGGGGCGGGGAGGAGGTGGTTGGGGAGGGGGTGTGTGCCAGCGGGGACAGGGGGATGTTGCCAGCGGACTTGCAGCGCGCTGAGCGGTACTGGCGGTGCAGCTTGGGCGAGAGGCCGTGCAGGGAGCTTGGCCGCATGTGCTGGGAGGCAGCGGGGGAGTTTGGGGTGCTGGAGGCTGGAGAGCTGCTCTGAGACGAGGTGCCTAGAAGGATGAGAGAGAGGGGGACAGACATCAGACAATGGGCACATATACTGTATATCTCACATACACATGGGTAACTGCAAGTGTCAGTTAGATGGAAATCCACTGACATCTGTGCTCTAATGTCATCTAATTTGAGACATCTTCAGGCAACTAGTCTGCCTGCAAAAACGAATTGTTTTTAGTTATTCAAAAAGTTTGAATCTTTAATGTTTCAGAAATGATAGACTTTGAAACCCTTGAACAGCCTTGTACGCCTACACCAACCCTGTGAGGCATAGGCCCCAGTGGTCTATGTGGGGGCGCTAGCCGTCGGCTAGTCTGGAGCGGAGACTGACCCAGGTAGGCGGACTCAGGTGGGGAGCGGTATGTCTGCGTGGGGGAGCGGGCAGACAGGCCGTGGGTGGGCGAGCCAGGGAGGCTGTCTCCGGAGGACAGAGAGCGGTTCAAGGATGACAGGCTCCGGCTCGTGTGCAACAGGTTGGACTGCTTGGTGATCTTCCGAAACAGGGAGCTGCGCTTCTTGCTGCAAGAGAAAGAAAGGAAGAGAGAGAGAAAGAGAGAGAGATACAGAGAGAGAGAGAGAGGGAGGGGGGAGAGGGAGAGATGAGATGCAGAAAAATACCTAAACATCCACAACAGGCGCTAGACAGTTAGCTGTGGGCTACATTTATCTTACAGGTGGAACAGATGTGTTTTATATTAAAAGGCCTGTTTACCTCTCTTGTCCCTCTTTAGCTCCAGACTTCTTGTTTCGTCGAGCCATTTTGCCCTTGTAGCTTGTCTTGCGTGCTGGCCCGATCTTGATGGATGTGTTCTCAAAAGGAGTGGTGGTCACTGTGACTTTGTTTCCACTCTGTGGTTTGAACAAAAGCAGTCACTTGGCCATTCTACCACGTGTTAAAGTAACAGTATGCAACAATTATACTTCAGTATTAGGGTTAGGATAAGCCGTTTTACCTTAAAATAACAGCTTGCAAAAAATTGGGGCGCTACAATGACTTTTAATTTGGAGAATCGCCTCCGTGCCATTGCTATACCAGGGCCCATAGGCTTATAACTGCTAAATGTAAGATTGCCTGACACCGCCCGGCTTTCTACTGTCTGCCGAACTAGTAAGTAGCTTATTTGCCGTCTTGCTTTGTCTTGTGTTGCACTTGCTTGATGTTTGACTGTGTTAGGACAGTTGTTGAGTAACTAGTTTGTCATAATGTCAAAGTCAGCACATTTAAAGAGATTACGTTAGTTTTACCCGCTAGCATATCGTTAGCGAATAGCAATTGATCCGGAATGCTTCTTTAAGATAGGATGCATCCTTTAATGCATCCATAAATTGAGTGCTTGTTAGTTTTGAGTTCAGTAGCTTTTTAAATTTGCATATGGTGAATGAAAGTAACAACAGTAATCCTGTCTTCTATTTCATTTACAGTTCCACTCACCTTTAGAATGAGTTCAACTACTTCAGTATGCACAAGTCCATGGACAGATTCTCCATTGACATGGGTGATGAGGTCACCAGCGCAAAGACCCGCTTCTTGGGCAGGACCCACCACCTCAACATGCTGCGATCAAAACAAAGCAAAGTCAGTCACATAACTGCTTCAAAGGTCATTGCCTTTATTTTTTAGTTTTAAAATATGAACACAGAAACATATGTGCAATAAATATTAAATCAAAAACCATTAAACTGGACCACAAGTATTCCTGACATCAGATGTAACCCTGTCCATAAAAAGCCACTCCAAAAAGTATGAAATCTCATATGAGCTCACTCACCCAGACCATATGGTGCACGCTGTACACATCACTGTCTCCCATATAGACGCGGATGGCACGCAGCGTAAAGCCATACTTCTTCCCCGCCCTCTGGATGGTGATGGGTGAGCGGAGGACGCTGACTGCCGGAGAGTAGTCTCGGCTGGGGGATGAGTCCCGGGAGGATGGGTTGGAGGAGGTGGAGCGTGGAGACATGGGGCTGGCCAGGGGAGAAGTGCCGTGCTGCTCCACTAAGGACGGGGCGAGTGGAGAGGTTGATGGGTAGAGAGAGAGAGAAATGGAGCACAAGAGACAGATAAGAGGAAAGAGAGAAAATGTAGGGAATGGAAATGATACAAATGAAGTGTTATATTTATGGGCATACAACTTGACGCGGTAAAAAATATAAAATAAACAGAGTAAAGCAATTTTGTAAAACTGTAAGACTAGACGGAACATTCTTGGCTGATTATGTACCCCTAGTGGTCATAGCTGGTACCTGTTGGGATGATGACTGAGAGGGCCGTGGCGGAGGCTGACTTGATGACCTTGGTGCCCGTGCGTGGGCTTTTTTTCTCATCATCGGCCGAGAGCTGCTGCTGATGACGCACGCGCCGCAGGACCAGGTCATTGGTGGCCCGGGGCCCAACGGGGTCACATGGTGCCAGGTCCCTGGAGGAGGCAGCAGGAGGGTGGGTGGTGGCAGCGGGGACGGCAGCTCCCACTGCAGAATCTGATGGCCTGAACATCTTGTCTGTGGATGGGTGGGGGGTGGGGCAGATCATTAACCATCATGCAGGTGCACTGACAGTGCGAAGGGTTAGGGGCACACCCTGCATTTCCATGGGAACAGTGTAATCTCTGGCACACTATGAAGGAATACAGTCTACACCAGTGGCCCTTGTTGACTAGCGGTTGATTCCCTCAATCAAAACCATGCTTTCAAACCTCCACCAGCACACCCTCCCAATTACATATCACCACTGACCTCCAGCATGGACTAGACTGCTGTCCTTCGGGATGGCCGACAACTCTGCAAGGCTGGACAGGGCGGGCATGGTGGCACCCTCCAGCGATGTGCCCCTAGTCTTTATAGCCGTCTGGCGGGTGACAGGAGAGGAGAACTCGGAGTCAGCCTCCAGTGGCGAGGCGAATCGGTGCGTGTCCATGAGCGCAGAGAAGCGGCGTCGCACGCCAGACGGAGGGCTGGACTCACTCTCAGTGAAGGAGGACTCGGAGCAAGAGAGACGCTTCCTGTGGAGGGAAGAGAGAAAATGGAAGACAGCCGAATTAAAAAAGCACGGATCAGTAAGGGGAAACTGTCCTGCCAGTACTCTTGGGTTAGCCTGGTGTTTTTTGTCACTTTTATAAGATGCGTTTCATAAGAAGCTTGTGGCAAAATGAGAGCTGGAAGGGGGGATGTATATTTGACTCAGAAGCTGGATTCTTATTATAAATGATGTCAAATTATAGAGTCTAAGGCCAAGAGTGTCCACTCTCATCTTACAGGATGTATTGCAAACTCAGAAACAAGCTTAATACTGACAAAAGACATTGACATTCACAGTGTACATTGACACTTCTGGACATTCCCAATGCGTTTCTGTTTGGATTCCACACTCACATCTCAGGGGATCCAGTCCTCCAGGTCTTGTCCCTGAGTGTGAGGCTGCCCAGGCTTTCTCTCTTGGTCACCCTGTCCTCCCGGTGGGCCTTGTGCTCCCTCCTGGTGACACCTGATGGCTTGTGTTCCAGCTGGCACAGGTGCTCCATGCTGCTGTACACCTGTAGTTTAGCAAATTATTGTGTATCATGAGTTTCAATGGAGGTATGGGCAGGGCAGTAGACTACAAATACCAGAGTTCTTTTCAATGTCATATGGTCTGTTGAGAAATAGACTCAGAAATTAAATATGACTGATGTTTGGATGGGAGTGAATAGTACAATAAAACAGGAGATAGCAGATAGAAGTGAACAGAAGCAGACTGAAGCAGACATAGAATGAAAACAGATTCAGCCTGAGATTGAGAGAGACAGCAAGATGAAGGAAGCAGAATGGGAGAGTGAGTAAGATAAGGAGGGTCACCTTGCTGAAGCGCGGCGAACAGGACGAGAAGCGACGTATTTCCACAGGCTCATCATCGTTGGTGTCATCCTCATCATATGAATGCACATGATGGTAGCGTTCTGATCGAGCTGGGAGGAAGGGAGGAAAGATGTTTAAAGATTAGCACACGCACACACAAACACACACACACACACACACACACACACAGACACAGACACACACACACACACACACACACACTCACACACCCGAGCCATGTATAAACGACAATTTCATATCCTGTCTTTCTATCAGTCAAACATGCAAGTACATAGTATTTTACTACAGTTACACACACAGAGATACACACACACGTACATATATACACACAATAGAAAACGTACTATCAAAGTAGCTGGTGTCCTCCTCAGACTCCAGGTGTGGGATGAACTCTGCCTTCTGCCTCAGAAGACTGTTCCAGTCCAGCTCAGTGAAGAATGGGTGCTGCTTCACTTCAAAGGCCCCCCCTGTACACACACACATACACACACACACACACACACACACACACACACACACACACACACACACACACAGGTACAGATGCATAGACACACAACATTGAATTAACGCATGTTCACACACACACACACCCACACACACACACACACACACACACACATGTAACCACATATCTGAATACTGACAGCTTGCTGTGAAATCGCAGAGCGTTTGGTGGTGTGGCTCACCTGTTCCGAGTCGGACTATGGGGTTGGTCTGCAGCAGTGCAGAGATCAGGTTCTGAGAATCTGCAGGGAGAGCTTCATCCCCATCTGGCCACACTATGTCATCTGGACAAGCACACACATTGACGGACACAGACACAGGCACAGGCACAGACACAGACACAGACACAGACACAGACACAGACACAGACACAGACACAGACACAGACACAGAGATACAAAGAGACACGAGTAAAATACATGTTAGATATGGGTAAAGACCATGTGTTACCATATGCTCACAGCAATAATAGACAATAAAGAGCGTGGATCCAGAGGAGAGATAGTGTGATATACGAGAGGGACAAGAGGACAGGTGGTGTGATATACGAAAGGAACAAGAGGAGAGATAGTGTGGTATAAAAGGGGAACATGAGGAGAGATAGTGTGGTATAAAAGGGGAACATGAGGAGAGATAGTGTGGTATAAAAGGGGAACATGAGGAGAGATAGTGTGGTATAAAAGGGGAACATGAGGAGAGATAGTGTGGTATAAAAGGGGAACATGAGGAGAGATAGTGTGGTATAAAAGGGGAACATGAGGAGAGATAGTGTGGTATAAAAGGGGAACAAGAGGAGAGATAGTGTGGTATAAAAGGGGAACAAGAGGAGAGATAGTGTGGTATAAAAGGGGAACATGAGGAGAGATAGTGTGGTATAAAAGGGGAACATGAGGAGAGATAGTGTGGTATAAAAGGGGAACAAGAGGAGAGATAGTGTGGTATAAAAGGGGAACATGAGGAGAGATAGTGTGGTATAAAAGGGGAACATGAGGAGAGATAGTGTGGTATAAAAGGGGAACATGAGGAGAGATAGTGTGGTATAAAAGGGGAACATGAGGAGAGATAGTGTGGTATAAAAGGGGAACAAGAGGAGAGATAGTGTGGTATAAAAGGGGAACATGAGGAGAGATAGTGTGGTATAAAAGGGGAACATGAGGAGAGATAGTGTGGTATACGAGAGGGAGTGGGTAGCAACAAGAAAAAGAGAAACATAGGCAGAGATGAAACAGAGGGAGAGCGGTTTGAAGGGAAAGGCTGTAAAAGTATGGCCACAGGATGTCTAGTAAATGGCAGAGAGAGAAAGGGAAAGTGATTGGCTACACATGAAGAGAAAAAGAGGGAGGAGAGAGACAGACACGTGGCGCACCTGTGATAACCTGTCCAAAGAGCTCCTCAGGCGTGTCCCCAAAGAACGGCACACACCCCACCAGGAACTCATACAGGATGATACCCATGGCCCACCAGTCCACCGGCTTGCCGTAGCCCTGCCGCAGGATCACCTCCGGAGCAATATACTCCGGCGTGCCGCAGACCTGAGGGATGAGAGCTGTGTGAGTTTGGTGCTCGCCGGGGAGTAACCTCCTGACCTGCACCTTCATGCAAACTGATGAATGTGGTCAGTTGTTACAGCTCACCTCTTCATAGAAAATCAATAAAATGTGCAGAAAGTATGACTGCTTCAGTGTGGGAACAGAACGATTCACTGGGATGTGCCAAGTCAGCCTCAGATGGTAGGTACTGTATTGTGTGAGGCATTATTCTGCAAAGCAATTCACCCTGGAATGCAATTCATTTCCCCTCTGAACGCTATTCACCCCCCCCCACCCCCCCCCCCCCCCATTGATCCGCTTCATCCTTCAGATTTTTAATTGCTTGGCACCCTTGACCGTGACCTCTGCCTCGCTTGACAACAGAAGAGCTTGGATTACAAAAAGCCATACACTGGCAGAGGGGCTTGTATTATGAAACCCATACACATAGTCTTTCAGTGCACAGCACTTTACCACCAGTGTGCAGATGTGTTTCATGATGAGGATGATTCACTCTATTGAGTACAAATATCAAAGGAATGACAGCAAAGGCCACCGTGTCACTCGTAATGAGGACATATGCATGACTCAGCAAGAGCCACTGTGAGTGATGTAAACATCAAAGGTATGACTGATGGATTTTTTTTGTCAGTGGTTGTGCATTTGATGTTATGTTGCATGACATCATACGTTGACTACGTCAGGCAGCGAGTGTGTTTCTCTGCTCCAATGTTTTAAGATCTATTTCTGCACTCAACTCAAGCCTCTCCCAGAGTCACAAGAAAACAACAATACTTGTGACCTTTTTTGATGCCCAGGTCTACCTTACGGTATGATATGATGATAGTTGAGATTCATAGATGAACATGGTGTCAAATGATTGGCTCAGTGTTTAAGATGAAGTCTGTCCCCCACACCTGCTTGTCCAAAAACTCTCGCGTGTCCTTCTCGATGTGGCCCTCATACAGGTTAGTGGTCAGACTCATCAACCCGATCTTGGACAAGCCAAAGTCTGTCAGCTTGATGTGGCCCATGGAGGTGATGAGCAGACTAGGAAGGAAAGAGCACACTTTAATACACTTCATCTCTCAACTCAAGATTTGTTTAGTATAAGACCGAATATGTTGTGAATTTGTGATAGAATCGTGAATTGGTAATGATATCATGGTTTTCTAAATAACAGTTTTTCTGAGCAAGTTAAAGCCATATAAGCAGACTGGCTTTTGATCAATGACTTTAACATATTTTATGGATGCAAAGAATTGAGAACCACTGATCTTATGACTTTTAAAATCACTTTTAAATTAAAATTTCAGAAAGGGTAAATTGCTGTTGGATTACACTACTTTCCCTCCCCACCACTAGATGGCGCATGCTTACTTGTCAGGCTTCAGGTCTCGGTGGACAATGCCGTAGTTGTGGATGTACTCTAGGGCAAACACAGTCTCAGCAAAGTACATGCGCGCCATCTCTACAGGCAGCGCCCCGATGTTCTTCAGCAGTGTGGCGCAGTCACCCCCTGTTAACACAAGCATATGAGTTTAGAATCTCCAGGGCCCTGTGGCTGTCTTCTTTATGGTTTGTAATACGTTGGTTTATTGCGACTGCATCCTCAGTTTGAAACAAGTACATGTTTTTGTTATCACTATTTGTTGGTGTGTCTGCGTCTGTGTGAGTGTGTGTGCGAGTGTGGTTTGAGTGTGTGTGTGAGTGTTTGTGTGTGTGTGTGTGTGTGTGTGTGTGTGTGTGTGTGTGTGTGTGTGTGTGTGTGTGTGTGTGTGTGTGTGTGTGTGTGTGTGTGTTGTGTGTGTGTGTGTGTGTGTGTGTGTGTGTTTTAGTGTGGGTGTGTGGGTGTTTGAAAGTGTGTTTAAGTGTGTGTGTGTATGTGTGTGTGTGTGTGTGTGTGTGTGTGTTTGAATGTGTGTGTTTAATGGTGTGTATGTGTGTGTGTGTGTGTGTGTGTGTGTGTGTGTGTGTGTGTGTGTGTGTGTGTGTGTGTGTGTGTTTGAGTGTGTGTTTGAATGTGTGAATATGTGTGTGTGTGTGTGTTTGAATGTGTGAATATGTGTGTGTGTGTGTGTGTGTGTGTGTGTGTGTGTGTGTGTGTGTGTGTGTTCGAGTGTGTGTGTATGTGTGTCTGCAGTCTGACTTACCTTCCACGTACTCCATGACCATGCACAGGTGGCGGCGTGACTCGAAGGAGCAGAACATGCTCACCACAAAGGGGTTCTCTGCGAAGGTGAGGATGTCCCGCTCCACGAAGGCCTGCTGGATCTGGTTCCTCAGGATCAGGTTCTGCTTGTTGATCTTCTTCATGGCGAAGCGCTGACGAGTTTCCAGATGGCGCACGAGGTAAACAGCCCTAGAAAAGCAGAACATTTACGTAACAATACAAGGAGGTGTTCATTAAGTGAGACTGACAGTACTGTGAAGGCATAGAACCAGTTGCCCTCCTATATGGTGAGCAAAAAAATGTACAGACTAAAATGTTGTTGTATTGGTGTGTTTGGTGTACACCACCTCAATAATCATGTTAATCAAATGTGTATTTGATAGGGATAAAACAATAAAAAAATGCCCTGATATTTCATATTACAGAATGTCCTGCTTTAAATTAGCAACATTTGACCCAAGAAAAGCCTATGAAAAAATGTATATATAACGTTCATATGTGAGAGCTCCATAAGAACTGAACCCAGTGCAGTGGAAGCACCGAACTAGAGGTGCAGAGCTACAGAGAGGATATCCATTCTCTGCCAATTCATTTCCTTAAATGATTTTCTCTTGTGTTGGACTAAGCTGATGGCATTACTGCTGCATTATTTCCAACAACCTATTAAAGCTGCTCAGTCATTGGGGCAGTGGGTGTTTATTAAATGAAGACGGAGGAATAAAGAGCTGATAATGTTAAGTATGTTAAATATGACATTATTTGATTTACGGGCCAATGTCATGGGAGAGATGTGGTTGGTTAGGCACTGGAGGCAGGAGGCAGAGGAGAGGGGACGCCGCTCACTCACTCAGTCAGTCAGTCACTCACCCGTAGGCTCCGTTGCTGATCAGCTTGATGGTCTGGAAGTCAGCCTCTCCCGGGGGCTTCATAGCTCTCATCTTCCCCTGGGGGGAAACAGAGGCAGTGCACAACACTGAGTCAGGAGGAGGAGGGGTCACAGAGAAACAGGAAGTGCTCGCTCACAGTGCATCATCCCTCACAGAAAGCCACAGATTTCTATCTTACTGACAGCTTTCTATCACTTACAATCAGATAGATTGTTGATGGACTTTCAACTTTGCCACACTCTATCATTTTGATCTATTTTTGGAACAATGTCACTAAATACTAGAAACATGAAAAATAGGAATTTGTTGTGTTCAGTGTGTTTGAGCAGCCATTTTGTAGCTGGTTCATTTTCTGGTTTTGGCATTTCTTTGCTGCCAACAGTAAGTGGTTTGCCCAGTAATGTTGTACCTTTTTAAGTGTTTGTCAGCCTATCCCAAATCCCACTCAGTGCAGCCCAAACTCTGTGTGTTACATCCCCATGGTCCTCATTAAGCACCTGCCTCGTGCGCTCAGCGGCAGGCTGTTTAATCAAACATTGATGCACTTCATCCGCTGACGCCAACGGAGAGAAACGTGCTTCTAACCCGTCTCCTCCCTTTTCGTCCAAAATTAAAACGTTTTTGTAATTACTGACACAGAATCAGACCACAATCCCTCCCCTCATTTTGTTGAGCGAACTCCCCCTGCCCCTGCCATTTCTTTCTTGGCAGGGAAATGTGCTGACTGCTGAAGCAGTTGCAGGAGCCATCCAGTGTTTTATACTTGAGATGGTAATCAGAGTAAATGAATAGAGGGCCTGTGATGGATTGGAGCAAGTGAGGAGGGTTGGGGGGTTGTGTGTTTGTCATTGGTGGATTCAGCTGGATTCAGATGCAGACCGCAGAGATGAGGGAGGGAGGGATGAGGGAGGGATGAGGGAGGGGAGGCTGGTAGGAGAGTAGAGCTGCAGTAGAGCAGAGCTGCAGTGAGACGATACGCTCGTCGCACTCAGGATGCAGGAGTGGGGTTTGTGTGTGTGTGTGTGTGTGTGTGTGTGTCTGGAGGTCTCACCTCTGCTGAGTCATCCGTCTCTGGGGTGAGGGGGCCCTCGTTGTCGTAGCTGTCCAGGTTGACCATTTCTGGGAGACAAAGGAGGCTTACATTAGGGTCAAGTGGCAAGGCTTAGTGGCGATGATGAATTACTGCAATAATACACCACGGTAAGGAAAACTGTTTTTCTATCAGCCTGGTTGATAGTTCTCCTTAGTTCAGTTTAGTTTAGTGAGGCAAAACTGGACGGAACAATACAACCAAAACTCCAAGCCAAGTCACAATTTGTGCTTTGGAAGGAGAGAAAACAATGGAAAACAAATAAACACAGAGGGCAAAGGTGATGGGCTGGATTTCTGTCAGGGCTGTGGTTGGGGCTAAAAGTCCCCAGTCGTTTATTCTGTGACTGAAAGACTGTTTACGCAACCACCAGGTCGAAGCACTCCTCCATATTTTTTTCACTCAGTCTTTCTCTCTCTTTTTCCCCCTCTTCTTCTTTCTCTCTCTTTCTCTCTCTCTCTGGTGCTCTGTGTCTCTTTCCGTCTCTCACCTTCCAGGGGGTCCCTGGTGAGTCCCAGCTGGCTGATGATGTAACGGGGGATGTCAGTCTTCATCAGATGTCCCTCCTTGGCGTAGTCCTCCGCAGCCTCCAGGAGGTGGTAGAACTCCTCAGGGTTAAACTCCTGATAGCCCATGGGGGGACGCCACATTCAGTGTCTTACATTTCATCTCAATCAGACAGACAAACTCCAAACCCAAACAGACCAAATGTTCCCTGAACTCTCTGACATGACAATCAGAACAAATTGTGTGTATACGGGAGGGGGGTCGCATCAGTCTGAAAGGAGCATTAGTGCCCTTCCCGTCAACCGCTGCAGGGCCAACATTTGACACGCCGCGGCAGGAAACTTGAAATTACTGTGCGAACCAGCTGATATGAGTCGCTAAGCTCGAAGATTTCAGGGCAGCTAGTGATATAGCAGCTCTCGAGGCAAATAGGAATTTTTAATCTAAATGCAAATGTAATCGTCACAGCAGACAGTCCTTTTTTGTAATTTGTGTGTGTGCCTTTTACTTTATTCTCTGTTTGGGCTTTGGTAAAGTAATGCTTTTTAAGTTAATATTTGTGAAACAAATTGCCAAAAAACACAGATAGCAAGATGTAGCATTTTTGGGAAGCTGATTGTTTTGGGTAGACCGTGGAACACTGCACTGCATAATCAAGAGGACAGATTAGGGACGAAGATGAAGCAGGTCACGCAAACACAGAACACAGAACCCAACACGGTTCTCACCAAACATTCCAGGAGTCGGGCGGGTCGGGAGATGACAATGAGGAGTTTCTTCACCAGCTCAGCGACGAAGGCCACTTCCGAGCTCTCAGAACGCTCAAAAGCCTGCAGAGGAGAGGAGGAAATAGGAAACGTCTAAGTTATATCTTACTTAAAAAACGTATCCTGACTTCACCCACCTACTGCTCCCATCCTAGCTTTGGTCGTGACTAGGTATCTGGTTCTACTCGGCTGTTAAAAACGACGTAGTCAAGGGAGAATGAATGTGGTCATAAACCTGTTTGAGTAATTTTGCCTCTACAGAAAATTACACATTTTTAACCTCTTTGTTTTGTTCTTTGCGTCTGCAAGTCATCCAAGCTGTGATTTACAGTCCATATTAATAACTCCATTGTCTGTAATGATGCATTACGTCTAGGGCAGAGATTGCCATAAAACAAAATGGCTGAGTTGCTGTAGCAGTTTAATCCAATCAAGCCTGTTAAAACCATCCAGGAAACTCATGCAGATTTAATCGCATCGTTGAATGGCCAATCAAGATAAACGTTCCTCGACTACCATTATCTGCGCCTGTGTCTGTCAAACAGGCATAATTGTGTCATTAGCATTCATCTACGCTCTGAATTTCATTTCTTCTCATATAAAAAGAGATCTGTAACCCAGATTAAACAGAGGAAAAAAAAACTCTTTTAATTAAGTTTGAATGAGAATGCAGAATGTATGTTGAAACCAATCTTCACTGTTAGAAGCCTTTAATAAGAATTACACTGACATGTTCATTAGACCTCTGCAGAGCCGGCATACACTGCAATGTGTCACTGGCTAAGGAGACTTCTCCATATCCATCAAATAGTTCAAGACCCACTATTGGTGCTTATGTGACCATGTGTGTGTGTGTGTGTGTGTGTGTGTGTGTGTGTGTGTGTGTGGACATGTCTGTGTACTGCATGAATATTACATTTAGGCCAGAGGTCTCATCACATTAAACTCCTCTGATCATCACTCTACACTGGCTCTTCCAGAAGGTGTAGGGTCACGTGCATGGTGTGGGACTCACATCGTCGAGCAGCTTCTCCAGGTTCTCCTGAAGCTCGAAGAAGTAGACGGTGGAGATGCTGTCCTCGTGTGACTTGGTCAGGCAGTCTCGGGCCAGCTCCACGATCTGGTGATGGATGAAGCTGAGGACGCCGTCGGCCAAGGGCAGCACATCCTCGGGGGAGTAGGCCTGGATGAAGTCGGCCAGACCCTCCTTCATCTGCGCCGTGGCCTTAAAGGATGGAGGATGGGAGGGAGAGAGGGATGGATGGAGGTGGAGAGAGAGAGAGAGATAATGGAGGCAGTGAAGAAGAGAGTATGACATTCAGAAGGATGCTCCACAGTTCTGCTCCGTTTAACCTTTCATTCATCAAATTATGTTCTTAGTACTCCAACCTACAGGTCTGAAAACATTCCAGGAAATATAATCCACTGGGTGCTTCTGTTAACCCAGAATACCCCACCATACCCCGACCCCCACCCATTAGAACTTTGCTACCTATTCCAACCAACCCCCAGTAGGATTATCTACCTTTTCCAATCCCCAGACCAGACTCCTGAATCAATACAGCCCTTGTTACCATGGCACCTGTAACTTGAATCTGGATGCGCCCCAGAGGATGCCTGGAGCAGCCATGAAGTGCCAAGCGTGAGCCTATCTTACCGTGTGTGGCCGTGTGGCTGCGAAACATATGCAAGGGGCAGAGTGTGGTGCGTGAGCAGGTGAGGGGGGGGGGGGGGGGATGGGGGGGGGGGTACTCGGTGGCGGGGGGTTGTGTACTAGATCAGTTGTATGAGAGGCGCTGCCGAAGACCCAGCAGAGTGAAAGAAGATGTACACGTGCATTGCCCCGGGTGACTGTTTAGTATGGGAGAGACACAGCGAGCGGTTGGCTCTGATGAGGCTTCCTCTGCTCTGCGAGGCCAGAGGTCAGAAGGTCAGCTCCTCGGGAACACGTGCTCTCATAAACCCATGTAGTCATTATACTCTACGTCGACTTGAATAAAACATGTACAAGTAAAACACTCAACTCAATAAAGGCCGGGCATGATGATGTGTGTGCATGTACCCGTGCACATCTTTGTCTAGTTGCCTCTATGTGTGACTGAGTCTGGCAATGTGTTTGCGTGTGTGTGTGTGTGTGTGTGTGTGAGAGAGAGGGCTTAGGTAATGTCCCTTGTGGGCAATGTGACTCATTTTTGGGGCTGTTGACACATCCATGGATGCGTACGTGTAAAGGACAATGTTTGTGTGTGCAATTTGTGTGTGTGTGTGTGTGTGTGTGTGTGTGTGTGTGTGTGCGTGAGTCCTTGTGCGTGTACGTAACTCACTTTGGGGAAGCGCTCTTTGTACACATGGTTCATCATCACGATCTCGTTGTCGTAACAGGATGGCGAGCGGCCAGGGCTGTGGAGAAGAGATCACACTCACTCTATGGACATTTGCTTAGCCTGTGTGTGTGTGTGTGTGTGTGCGTGTGTGTGTGTGTGTGTTTCTGTGTGTGTGTGTGCGTGTGTGTGTGTGTGTGTGTGTGTTTCTATGTGTGTGTGTGTGTGTATGTGTTTGTGTTTGTGTGAGTGCGTGTGTGTGTTCATGCGCACATTGGCTGTATGTGCATGTTATCATTATCATGACTTTGTAATTTGTACTTTTGCACTGAATATGTGTGTGTGTGTGTGTGTATGTGTGTCTGTGTGTATCTGTTGGTGTGTGTACCTAAGGCTGCGTGACCGTGGGCGCACAAGTGGTGAGCAGCGTCCGCCATCGTCGTCGGTGATGCTCTCTGTGCTGCCGAAGTGCTTGGAGAGGAAGTGCAACTCGTCCATGGTGGGCTGGAATGGCAGCTGGTGCAGACGCTCCTGAGAGGAGCTGGAAGACTGGAGGGAGGGAGAAAGAGGGAAAGAGGAAAGAAAATAAAGATGTTGAGAAGACATAAAGATTATAAAGAGTGGAAGAAAGAGAAAGAATTAGAGGGAGAGGGAGTGAAGAAGAAAGAGAGGGCGAATGCAGTGGAGGGCAGGATGAAAAACTCACAGAAAGAGACGGGGGACACAGAGTGACAAATGATGAGAGACGGGGGGAGAGAGTGAAGGAAAGAGAGGGAGAGTGATGGAAAGAGAGGGAGATGGAGTGGAGGAGAGACAGTTGTTCCAGAGCGTAAGCATGCCATGCCTCCACCAGGCACCCCTCTCATTTGTCAACGTAATAGACTTCCCATTCAGTGGAAGACAACAATAAGATAATGGATGGGAAACAAACAGCCCATCTCCCGTCTCCAGGGGCAACTATCTCAAAGTGTGACTGCAGCCAGGCTGAAAACTCCACCCAGACCGAATCACCCAGCCGGCGGGGATCAGAGTGTTCAGAGAGTACTGCATCAGAGAGTACACCCCTCGACACATACAAACAGTCCTGATGCTCCTAATAAGACATGAAACGTATCAATAGAAAAGGCTCCAGTCAAATCAACAGTTAATCTATCACCATCAAGGTCCTCTTGACAGCACAGCCTGTCACCGACAGTGATGAATGACTGTACAGGTAGTCTGTTCAGACTCTCTTCCACTCTGTCTGTCCCTACCTGTTCATTGTGTCCCCAGGCAGAGAGAGACTAAAGAGGGAGGGGCTAGTCTCAATGCTCGGGGGACCTCCTCATCGCTGCGCTTTCTGTCTTTTATTTACTCGACAGGTTTCCTTGCGGGAGACATCGGTGCATTGCCACAAATTTAAGTGGCGATGGAAAACACAATCTCGTTCGTGTCAGGCATGCTGTAAGTTTCTAGGGGTGTGACGATGTTTTATTTTCCCCCTGCTGTGAGAGATCCTGACACAATATCATAACATTTCCCTGCTGCAGACATCTGCATACACACACGCACACACAGACACAGTAATCTGCACAAGCACTGCAATCAGAGGCCGTACGGAGAAAATGAAAGAGATAAGCAGATTAGCGGTGTCTGATCAGGTACTTTTCTTTCTCCATCTGGAAATGCTGCATCCGTTTTTCACTCTCACTCACTCGATTTCTCCTTTCATCTCTCTCTCTCCCTCTCTCTGTATTTCTCTCTCTCTCTCTCTCTCTCTCCTCTCTGCACTGGTCCTTGCCCCCATCTAGATTTCCCTCTCCCTCTCTGCTGTGTGTGTGTGTGCACGTGTGTGTGTGGGTATGTGTGCGTGTGTGTGTGTGTGTGTGTGTGTGTGTGTGTGTGTGTGTGTGTGTGTGTGTGTGTGTGTGTGTGTGTGTGTGCTCATGTCCCCCTGTCCCTGGGATGGGCTTATGTAATGTGATGAGGGGAAACATACAGAGAGTACAGAGAGCCTCGAGGAAAAGAGAGAAGATTGCTTGAGAAATGCAGAAATGTGTGTGTCTGTGTCTTGCTTTTATGTATATACATATATATATATATTAGTGCTGTCAAACGATTAAAATATTTAATCGCGATTAATCGCATTTTTGTCATAGTTAACTCAAAATTAATCGCGATTATATTAATCAAAATGAATCGCGATCGCAAATTTGTATCTATTCTAGCTGTCCCTTCAATTATTTTTTTCCATCATTTTTATTTTATTTTAATGCTCTTATCAACATGGAAAAGTGGATTGGCTTGCTTTAAGCAATGTTTTATTTGATTGAAAAACAACATTGCCAAACAGGGCGGTACAAAATAAAATTAAAAAGTGCATATTTAAGATAAACAAGGACTCAGCCTATAGTGCAGTTAAACCATGGCTTAATATTTGTTTTTTTCAAGTTTGCTGTGAACATAGAAGTCAGGCCTCTTATTTCAAAAACAATAAACCATAAGAGCTAGGTTACCAATAAAAGGTAAGCCAACTACTTCTGTGCTTTCAACCAGCTGCCTGTTGACATTTTCAGACAACAGTGAAGCTCGCTTCTTTTGCACAACACAACTTTTAAAGGTAAACTTTCTATTCAGAAGCTTTTTATCATCCATTTCGCCGTATCGCGCTCATCATTCACTCAAACGTGACGTTAACTACACTACACAGTTTGGGAGGGCAAAAAGAACGTTAATCTTTTTTTTTTTTTTTTAAATGCGTTAATCGCGCGATAAAAAAATTTACGGCGTTAAAATGGGTTCGCGTTAACGCCGTTAATAACACGTTAAACTGACAGCACTAATATATATATATATATATATATGTATATATATATAGAGAGAGAGAGAGAGAGAGAGAGAGAGAAGGGGTATCAGAAGGTTCTTGGTAAGTATGTGTTTAACTATGTGTATGTTCAAGGCCAAAATAAAAGTGATCTATCATTCGATGTTCAAGAATTTTTGGTCTAATACATGGTTTCATAGTTAAGAAGCAGTGCTACAGTCTTCCATGGGCTATACTTAATCAACTCTGGTTCGTCTCCAATGCAGAAACACATCTGCAAGCTGCATAAGTGCATTGGAACTTATCATTCATATGAGTGTAAACAGCTAACAAGTACCGTAGAGCTGGGGGTGTTGGTTCCGTATCCAGAGGAAGGGAGAGAAGCCAAGGACCACCGGCGTCCATCCCTACACAACAAAGAGAGAGAGAGAGAGAGGGAAAGGAGGAAGAGGAGGAGGAAGATGAGTTCTATCACTGAAAGTATTCCTGGAAGCAGTAAAACCAGTGAACCCTGCCGTGATACATTATGTATGTATTGATCATTGATGACCACCGGCTCCACAAATTATACCTGACACAGATCTGACAGCATGACTAATTAAAATTAAACCAACGAATCCCCTTTTTCCCAATCCTTCTTGGTGTGTGAACTCCCTATATCTCTCTTCCCCATCCAATCCTCCTCCCATGCTATGACTGACGCACAGACACAGCTACGTAGTGAAATGAGAGAGATACTCTCTGCAGTGTTGTGAACTCTCAGCCACTCTCCCTCTTCTCTCTTGTTAAGCACAGCTGGCCAGGGATCAGCTCTGTGAGGAGGGGGGAGGTTGCGCTGGGGCTGAATCAGGACTGACAGGGCTGAGCTCAGATCTCCAGATGGAGCTGGCGAAAGTAGGCCAATGAGAGCTAATGACAACGTTGGCCCCCACCCCCCTCCCCCAGAGCCGACAGCCACTGCTGCATCCCTGGTTGGATCAGCTCAACAGAGAGAAGAGGGAAAGTGACATAGATTTTATGCTAACATGTATGCTAATTCACATAAACACATAAATGCGTCTTCAGAAAAAAACACTCTCCATTGACTGCCCATCATTCCGGAAGTCATTTAAGATTACAGAGAGTCTCTAATGCCTGTCCATTTGTTTTCAGCCAGGTCCTCTTCTAACATAATAATGAAGTAATTACTGCTGTGAGACTTGGAAGTTCCTTACCGTCTGGACGAGGCAAAGGAGAAGTGGGCAGGGGTGCCGGGGGAGAAGTTCCGAGGGCTGTCCAGGGGGCTGCTTCCTGTTGACACAACAATAATAACAATTGTGATGTTTTAACAACGCAGTCTACGGCAGCTCACAGAGGACAAACTGACAGGGAGCAGACTGTGCCCGTCTTATGAATGAGTCAGCAGAGGCTGGTGCCCACAGAGATTACCCAGAGGGAAGGCCTGAGAGGACACTTTCCCCGAAACATGAAAACAGAAACAAGCCCCTCTATTTCTAATGGATCCGAATCTCACAAAACTCCTACAGGTCATTTATATATATATAAGATCCTACTGATTTCTACACTGAGAAATCTTCTCTGTCAAGTGGGTATCCTTGAGGGCTCCAAAGGCTTAATCAGAGCTGGGCACTAGGCCAATGATAACCAGAGGGTCCCTAAGTGTACTAGAGGTTGAGTTGCCTCTTCTTCTGAGGGTTTAGATCTCCATGTGGGCCATGAAGGAGCCTGTGAGAGCTGCTGCACTCACCCAGGTGGCCAGGCAGAGGAGAGTGAGGGCGAGGCAGCGTGGGGGAGGTGGTGGTGAGGATCAGACTCTTCCTGTTGCTACTGCGGCAGCTGGAGAGAGACACAGAGAGAGAGAGAGAGAGAGAGAGAGAGAGAGAGAGAGAGATGATATCACCGTCAGTATACAGAACAAAAAAAAAATACATCCCACAGTCCAGTCACCAATAAAAAAAAACATCACATCACTCCAAACTCAGAAAACTCATTTGGTCATCATACTAAAGCTTTGTAACATATCATGGTGAACAGGAATCTCAGAACATACTGCCTTAACACAATACACACACACACACACACACACACACACACACACAGGCAAAGACACACACACTCACACAAAGACACACACACACACACAGACTCAATTTTGTAATCCATATGGTCTGGCATCAAGCCCATGCCCACAAGCACTTCTGCAAGTCCAGCAATTCCTCCCTTTAAGCTTACAGTAAGCAAGTCAGCTGAGGAGGTTCCCCCACTTGAGTTGCACAAACTCAGAGAGTGGAGAGTAATGATTGTTTGTCACTGACTGTTACACAACCAACGAAAAGCTGTCTGTCTATGTGTGTGTGATGTGTGTTGTGTGTTGTGTGTGTGTGTGTGTATGTATATTGCTGTGTGTGTGTGTGTGTGTGTGTGTGTGTGTGTGTGTGTGTGTGTGTGTGTGTGTGTGTTTGTGTGTGTGTGTGTGTGTGTGTGTGTGTGTGTATTTCTGTGTGTGTGTGTCGTGTGTAATACACGTGAGTGTCCAGGGCAGCTCAGCTGCATGCCTCAGGATTGTAGTGATAAAGAAAATTCAATTTCCTCAGCCATCAATCCCCACCAGGCTCTTCTCTCCCCTCACGCCAGATAAGAGAAAGACATAGGACAAGATAAAGAGAGACAAAGAAAGAAAGACAGAGAGAGAGAGAGAGAGAGATAGAGAGAGAGAGCAGGAGAGATAGAGATAAAGAGCGGACGAGAGAGAGAGAGAGAGAGAGAGAGCGAGTACAGGATAGAGAGAGAGATTATTATGACCCTACAGCAAAGACTGCAGTAAGAGGGGCCTGGTGTCTCCTCTGTGCCCTCCCTACAGGAGGCCATGCTGGTTGGCTGTGAACAGGTACCAGACCAGTGCTTGGCTGCAGTAATATGCAATGTGCAGCTCTTAGACTGACTAGCCCTCTGAGAGGGACTGTGTATGAGGAGCTGTCCCATTTAAAATTCCCGACCCTACTCACACATATGTCTTTGAGACACACACACACACACACACACACACACATGTATTTACACAAATACACTTCAGTGGAACTTCACAAACACAAGTGGACATAGATCCACATACACAAACATGTGTGTACACACCAACATACAAACGCACACATGCAAACACAGATGCCAAATGATACGCAAAACACTCAGATATGGAGACAGGGACATGGAAAACACCCTCTGACACACTCAGGTACACAAACACAGTCCAACATAGAACGGTTACATCGAATCATTTATGAATGGGGATGTGTGAGAGATTAGGGCGTTATTTAGACTAATGGGAAGAGTATGAGATGGTGACATGAGTCAATGATGCATAGTCATGCGGTCAGTCCTCATCATTTTCATCCCCTCTCTCCCTCTCCCTCTCCCTCTCTCTCTTCCTCCCTCTCCCTCCTTTTCCCTCTCTCTCTATCTCTCTCTCATTACCTCGCTACCCCCATCACTAAACACATGAGTTAGAGGGCCTTTAGAGCCGCTGACACAATACTCAGAGGGTGCTCTCGTCTACTTACACTGATACGTTAGGGCTTTGCTCATTTTGTATCAATGTGAACATTTTGTCTTAGTGTTTTCTTTTTCACCAGAGCAGTCAGCCTCATGTATGTATCTCCATTGTGGCCTAATCACCAAGCCTCACAGATCAACAACACTGCCACGTCATCGACAAACATCAAATGTTTTTGCAAAGAGAACAAGAGAAACAAAGAGATAGAGAGAGACAGACACAAAGCAAAGAGATAGAGAGAAACAGACAGACAAAGAGATGGAGACAGAGAGACAAAGACAGAGAGACAGACAGACACAGAGACAAAGAGCAAGAGAAGGTGTACTGTGCATCTCAGGGGACATAGTCCCAAAACAGACATTACGTATGGCCCAATAACCTGGTACACGGAGAGTGGAGAGAGAGAGAAAGAGAAAAGAAAAGAGAGCCGAGGGGGAGGGCTCCAGAGAGGTCGTGCTGATCCTCCTACTGGTGGAACAGCCACTGAGTCAGTCTCACACCACCTTCATCTCTGTCGCTAAGCAGAGCTAGAGGGGGAGGGACCTACAGCTCCACCAATGGGGGCGCGTGTTTTCGTTCCCATTCTGCCATGTGCTTCAACCGCTAGCCAATGGGAGTGTTCGAGCCTCCTCCTCGGCAGGGAGAAGCACTTTCAAACACTCTGTGATCCCATTAGGCATCCTCTCCTGAGGAGCACTTCCAGACAGGTGCACACACACACACACACACACACTCACACACACTCCTCAACACCACAGGGACACGAACAGCACAGCACACACTCTTATGAACAGGCACATACAGGCCTTCTCAGAGACTGAAGAGAGGGAACAGTCAGAGAGAGCGAGAGATGACAAGAACTGTTAAGGTTGAATGAGAATAATACACTAGAAGGAGGGAGAGGGGGAGGGAGTCAGAGAGAAAGCAGGTGAGAAGAAAAAAAGAACAGACACACAAATACACAGAGAGAGAGAGAAAGAGAGAGCGAGAGAGAGAGAGAGAGAGAGAGAGAGGTGTTGAGAAATTGTACATGTAATAGAGAGGGAAAGTGCATTTTTTACGGAGGAACAATATGCCACTGTCAATCCACAAAGACAGACAAAGAAGAAAAGTTGGAGCTCAGCTCTCAATTCTTTCTCAAGTGAAGACATTTTACATTTTCAAGGGATAATTTCATCTGTGATTCATGAAAAATTCATAGGATTGTGAAACTGAACTGTGATTGAGCAAACTGTTTAACGTCAGAGAGATATCGGAAGGGTTTTGGAAGGACAGCATTATGCATGCCCCACTTTATTGTTCACAGGGACACGCCATTCTTTCCTCTCTCAAAGAAGTACCACCCATAGAGGACACATTCAGTGAACAACACAGGGAATAAACAATACTTGCTATTCCAAACTCGTTCAATTCATACGAACATTTCCTTCAATTGATATTGTTTACGAGGCTCAGAGTTGCAATACAATTACAATTAGTATTCATGACAGTTTCAATCAGCTACGTTTGAAACCTTTAGACATAAATCGACAAAATGTGGAGCAATATGTCTTTTGTTATGATAAAATAAAACCCAGACTGAGTGCATGAGCATAATCAAGCAACAATTCTCTGATAGAGATGTGTTTTGTTTAGGAAAAAGACTCTGACATGTTTTTTTGGGAGGCTGGGATTCTCTGCGGGGCCGGTGTCATAACGCTCATGTGGTTTGGGGCTCCTGGAGTCCTGGAGGGGGTGATTATTACCCTCCTCTCTGTCAGGCTCTCCCTGCTGACCGCCTAATTAAGCAGCTGTGTGTTGGTGAGGCCTTGGAGAAGCGTTAGCGACAGATTCATTTCACCGTAAGAAACACCACACAGTAACCAACGACGCGCATGGCGACGGAGAACAGTTTCCCACCCGACAAGAACGCGGCTTCAGCTGCCTTTCATCACTGACTTAATTGCTTTTACAGACCAACGCCGTACACTCAGGGGCGAAGCGAATGATCAAAAGCCCTTGATGAGAGACTGGGGAGAGAGGGAGAGAGGTAGAGGGGAGAAGAGGAAGAGAGAGAGACTGAGTGCTTTGGGCCAACCTGACAGAGATTAGTGCCCAACAGAAACCAGCACTCAGGCTCTGTGACAAGGCCAATCAATATGGCCGACTCAGGGAGCACTCAAATGCTTAAGCAGACACTGAGTTTCCACTCGCAGGAGAGCTACCTCTTTCATTTTGATTTTGTTTTGATGGATTATTATTTTTGTCTGAAGTTATTTGTGCATATATGATAGCATTTCTTTCATGTGTGTGAGGGTCCATGAGCGGTCCTGTGTGTATATGTGTATGTGTGAATGCATTGGCGGTCCTGTGTGTATATGTGTGTGTGTGAATGCATGAGCGGTCCTGTGTGTGGGTTCCTGTGTGTGTACGGGTCATCTTGGTGAAGCCACCAAGGTTAGCCTGGCCAGCAATGACTGGCCTCTCTCTGAAATCTGTCCAATGCCCTGGGGCATCTCACTCAGGGAGGTACAATGCACAAAAAGACGAGGGAGGCAAAGTAACTGCAAAAAAAAAGAGAAAAACAGAGGGAGCGCGAATGGAGAAGAGCGATGTTTTCTGCTCTTGTGGGAGCAAAGTAAACATGCCCCAGTTCTTTCACGGCTCATACAAACACGGTGGCCACACACCCACCCACCCACTTACACACACGCACACACACACACACACACACACACACACACACACACACACACACACACACACTCACACACACTCACACACACACACACACACACACTCACACACACTCACACACACTCACACACACACACACAGACCCACACACACACAAACAGATGAGATGAGAGGAATGGAGATAGCAAAGCCAGCAGAGACAAAAATAATTAGCATCTCCAGTGAAAACGAAGCAGAAACGAGTTTCACTCTTCACAACACCAAAAGGTGAATTATAATAAGAGCACTTATGGTTACATAAAAAATCCTTGTGTAACTTTGGACAACACAATTAGTGTATTTGTGTATGTGTGTATGTGTGTGTGTGTGTGTGTGTGTGTGTGTGTGTGTGTGTGTGTGTGTGTGTGTGTGTGTGTGTGTGTGTGTGTGTGTGTGTGTGTGTGTGTGTGTGTGTGAGTGAGTGAGTGAGAAAGAGAGAGAGAGAAAGAGAGAGGCAAACAGAGAAGAGAATGGTGTGGGGTAAAAAGGGATATTAACTGGTTAAGAGGCAAACTTGGAAAAACAATGAATTGATGGAAGAAATCAGACGGAGAGCAGGGAGCAAAAGAGAGTTGGAAGCAGTAAAAGCAAGTGAGAGAGAAAAGCAATTAGTTTGTGGATGGAGGGGTAGAAGATTAAGAGTGAGGAGTGTGTGTGTGTGTGTGTGAGTGTGTGTGTGTGTGTGTGTGTGTGTGTGTGTGTGTGTGTGTGTGTGTGTGTGTGTGTGTGTGTGTGTGTGTGTGTGTGTGTGTGTGTGTGTGTGTGTGTGTGTGTGTGTGTGTGTGTGTGTGTGTGTGTGTGTGTGTGTGTGTGTGTGTGTGTGTGTGTGTGTGTGGGTGGGTGGGTGGAAGGATGGGAAGAACACAGATTAAGAGAGCTAAAACAACAACCAGCAAAAGAGAAATGTGAATGGGACAGAGAGACAGAGAGAGAAAAAAGAGAAGTGTGGTGTTTACATCAGTCCACGGGACGAGGTGATGGGATGTTATGCATTAAGCCTTGGTCACATGACTGCTTGTTGCTATGCAGCATGCCTCAGGGGGAGACACAGATAAGAGCTGAAATATACAAGAGGCAGGCAGGAGACACGGCAAAGTCACATGAAGTTTATCTGTGCAGTGCTGAAACGACAAGGATGAAGAGCAGACAATAGGAGAAGAGAGACAGAGAGAGAGGTAGAGAGAGAGAGAGGGAGAGAGAGCGAGAGAGAGGGAAAGAGAGAGAGAGAGTGAGGGTGAAAGTGTGGTAAAAGGGGAAGAAAATAATGGGTGGATTAAAAGTTTGGCGGAGCTTTTGATTCATTTGAAAGCCCCCCACCTCCCCACCATCCTCCACCCGATTGCCTGAGCTTGAGCTGGAGGCTCTGAGTGCCCTCAAGTGTGCCATGCTGTCCTCCTCTCCTCTCTTCTGCTCCTCTCTTTCACTCCTCCCCCTCCCACTCCTCCTATTTCCAATCCCCTCATCCCTCTTTTTCTGCCCTCCCTTGAAACAAAGCAACATATTCTGGGGTGAATGAGTCCACACACAATCCTATATATGTAGTACTGTTAGTACAACACAACAAAGACACACTCACACTAATACACACACACAGACACACACACACACACTGTAATATTTGCCTAATAACACACATGCATACACCCATCCAATGCCAATCCACAGCCCCTCTCACTCCCAGTCTGTGCTGTCGCTCTAATCGCTTTGAGACCATCCTCACACACACACACACACACACACACACACCCTCTGAGCTGGCTTGAGAGATGGCATGCCTATTCAATTTTCTGCAGGGTCACCAGCCGCCTTTCATACAGCTGTCAATACACTGTCTTTGCCCAGAAGGCAACAAACCACATTGGGATTGATTTTTTTTCTCAGATAAGATTTAAAAAAACAGGCGAGAGTGCCATACCTTTTTTAAGGGCTAGGCTAACAAAAGATCAGAACTAATGATAGCCAGGCAAGAGCAGCTAAGTGCCCGGAGGCAGAGGCATAGATGCACAGAGGCTGGTGCTGCCAAGGGAAGGAGGGAGGGCAGGCGGCTCCCCTGATTCTGGGTCTGTCGGGTGAGAGAGGGATGGGTTGGGAGGAGGACTATGACCGTCTGATGCACCGCAGGTCAACC